>NC_079172.1:59485681-59785681 GCF_947568905.1 Ostrea edulis
CACCATGGCAGAGGTCAACCCCCCGTGCATCTCATGTGGCAGAGAAGTCAGCTTGTGTATATAAGAATGAACATGGCTCTGATGATAAATCATAAATTAACAGTTACAAAAATTCATTAAAATTTTTAATTACCAAGTATTATACCTTCATACTCCAAAATACCAAATATATCATACATGTATATCAAGCAATAAAATATAAATAATGTTTATGAATGACTAAAACAATTGGGAAAATTATTTCTAATAGCCTTTAATCTAATGTATTTTTATTCATATTCAGGAATATATCTTACAAAATTTAATATAAAACCTTCAAATGTCGTAAATTTCTGTTAGTCAGGTATTTGGTATGACAGGTCATTAGTAAGACCCGTTGCATACGTGAAAAATATTTTTTTTGGTTCATCTATAGAAAAATATGTATAGAAAAATGAAGAATTCCTATGTTTCAGACATTCAACTTAATAAGAGGGCGAACGGACCATGGGCGAACAAGTTTTAGGGCGATCGGACTCTGGGCGAACGGGAATAAGGGCGAACGGCGTCATGGGCGAACGCGTTTTAGGGCGAACGAACATACATTCTTACATATTACTGCACAGTTACATTACATAATACACTATTACAATCACGCATTTGAAAAAAGCAAATGATAGAGGTACTGAAATGATAGTTACAAGACTGAAGTATGTGAACGGAAAAATCACCTTCAACTGTCATAGGAGCCTTCCTCTGTTTCTGTTATGTGCAAAGCCAAAGGCAAAGTGAAACCTTTTCCATGAGCAATAAAGTTGTTTACGTCGTACCTCGAGCCCGATCCTAATACAAAATAAGCAGCCCACATGCCTTATTGGTCACTGGAGTACTATTTAACAGTACCACTAGGCCCTAGAAAAAATCCTGTTCTGAATATCTAAGCTAAGACAGTTGATACATGAAAATGCTTTGTTTATTTACTACTTGTTTCCAAATTCTAGTCATTTTTATCACTATACTCAGATCTGATTAAAAACAATTTTTAAAAGCTGATTTAAAGGTTACTCCAAATAGGCCAGTAATCTGGGGACAGCCTAGGTCCTTAGAAGCTCTGCAGTAGATGTTGCAAAATCTTGCATTCTGAGCATTTCCTGGCACTTCTTTTCACTTTTAAATTTTCTACTTTTATGTTACATATACTTTTTAAGTGATTTAAGATATGAAACTTATAATTCTTTTTTTGATGCATGTATCAAAAAACATCATGTATCCAAACCTTACCCCACAGGCACTTGTTTCATACATGGGTCACCCTCTCCTTATTAGTAAGGAGGGGTGACTCATGTATGAAACAAGAGCCTCAAGTACCCCCTTGGATCATGAAATTTACAATTTTTTGTAAATGACTACCTACTCCTTTCAAATATTCATTTAGCTTCAATTTAGTATCAATATCAAATATTCAACAGCCGCGGTGGTCTAGCGGATATAGACCCCCCCCCCCCCCCCCCCCCCCCCCCACACACCTTTGCGGAAGGCCGGTGTTCGAATCCCGACCGCGACGTACCTTTAGAATTAAGTCGTTAAAACAGGTAGTGACACATCCATCGCTAAACGTTTAGCATCAGGTGTGATTGTCACGGGTCCTCGGAGATCACCTTAAAAACGGATGTCCCGTATCACATTAGGTGTGGCACGCTAAAGAATCCTCACTGCTCAAAGACTGTTTACAAGCGCCGAGCAACGGCTTAAATTTGAAGCCCTTCATCGGTCTTGGTGATGTCTCTATATGAGTGAAAAATTCTCGAAAGAGACGTTAAGCAAGTTACAATCAATCAATCAATAACATAAAAACGTATACCATTTAAATGTTTTGCACATATATAGTATACACTACATATACATATACCAAGTTTGGCCTCCCCATGAAATCGGTTCCTCTACGCGGGAGATTATAAAAGTTACAATTTAGGTAGATACCTCCCTGCTCTACATCATTATGCATTTGGTTTTTCTTACACACCTGTGGCTCTTGAGAAGAAGCTATTTGATAATTGGCCAATTTTTGGCAGTTTTTGTCCCGCCCTTAAGGCCCCTGGGGTGCAGGAGTCCTGAAAATTATTGTTTATGTCCCCCTTGTCCCAAAGATACTTCATACCAAATTAAAAATAATTGGAATGGTAGTTATCAAGAAGAAGTTAAATATGTTCAATTGTTAATGTACGAGGATGACGGACGACGACAGACGCAGACCAATTGCACTAGATCACCTGACTTTACTCAGGTGCCCTAATAAAGAGAGGTAGAAAGAACCGGGCCGGGTCACCCTTTTGGTTTTCTTCGTTAATACATATCATTACGCCAATCATTGTTTGTTTTTTTTGGTACAAAATTCAGCAGTGGAATCGATATCACGAATGAAAAAAAGAAAAAAGAAATTAAACATACCATCTGGTTGGTAAAATGGGTAAGTAAGACCAAAACACTTATTGTTACATATTTTCCATCTTTGCTGGAAAACTAGTTGAAAAGTTTCCTACTGTTTTAGGTGGTGGAATGCTTAGCTACATTGTAGCAACATTTTCAATCATTCTGAAGATTTGCTGGTTTTCTTTACTTAAATAAAAATGGTATTATATCGTTTCTTAGTCAATATATTTTTTTCAATATTTATTTGATTTGAATGCATCAGTTTCGTTCTTTGTTTTATATATTTTTTCTTCAAATTCATATGTTTTCAAATACTTTTATAAATAACAATATGAAATAGTAATACGTGTACTTAATTTTTCATTTGGAAAACATACCTGTTGACAAGCAATATTATAAGATTGATGATTTCATCTTCTCTAAGAAGACCTACATGTAGCATTACTGTAATTGCATTAAGTTTTAGTCTTAATCTAGATTTTTCAAATATATTTCTTAGTCAATATATTAATTTACAACCATAATATACGTGGACCTCGTACTATATGCATTTTTGACCTTGTCTGTGTCGAACTTGAAAGAAGATTTCCGAGAGAACAGCGGCAAACATAAGGTAAATCTGTTTTAAAAGCGTTGTTAGATCATGGAGTCTCTTAAAATAATCGAACTAGCTTGGAATGAAATACTGGCCACATATCAAAAAGTTAAGAGAATTTGGTTGTTCTCTAGAGTAGCTCTGCTATATTCACATCTGGGTTATTTCTGTGTTCTTGCATGTCGTCTGGGTTGATACTGTCCGCAAGATTTTGAGCTCTCTCTAGGACTTGTGCAAATTTGTCGTCCGTTCGTATGTAGTGTTCGCACGAGCGGTCTTCAGATTATTCTGTGCTTCATTAAATGACCATATCACAGTCTGTCTTCTGATGAGAACGTGTCAGTGATTTGACCGTACAACTGTTATCTCCATGGTGAGTTCCGGATCTTCCAGCAACAGTCTATTTGAGCTTTATAAAAGACTTGTGTAAATGTGTCGTCTGCTCGTAGTATTCATAATTTAACTGTGCATTGTGAACTCCGGATCCTCTACTCCGAAATATCCTGGCTTTTTTATGACTTTGATATTTACCGTGTGCCAGTAAATATGACTATCATATAAAAGCTAGGAAAACGTCAGATATGCCAGTAAATATCAAAATGATAAAAAGGCCAGGAAAACGTCAGACATTTCGGACTACGGATCTTCAAGCAACCGTCTACCACTAGTTTCAACGTTCGACTCTCCGCTGCTATTTTCCTCGATTGATATTATTTGAAATAATAGCGGATAAATAGCCTACTCAAACTGTCCATTACGTCTAGTTGTATAGACATTCTTGTCTGGATAGCGTATGTAGATCTTATGTACACCCCATCCCCACTCTAAGACCCAGTGAATGAATATAGAATCTGTAATTCATCCAAAATATGTTATTTCCCCGCCGATCACTCTCATAAGTCGTTCTGAACAGCCATTGTGTACTTTCTGTAAGCTTTGGAAATGACCACTTGTGAGATACTAATATAACGATGAAACGAAATAATGATAAAAACATCCTGGTGAAATGATCGATTTCCGGAAATTGATGCTGATGTCGAGGGTTTTAATAATTTCATTATTGATACATGAAACGAAATAAATAATCTATTCAAAGTTAAGTTGAAAGTAGTATTGTTTGATTCTCCAAAAACCAAAAACGTTTAGTGAGGGACTTGCCTCAATGGTTGTTCAATGATACATCTGTATTTCACGGATGATATCCTACACCAGAGATATTTGATGTGGGTGAAAAGTGGAGGATGTATACAACATTGATTTGAAACTGAAAACTTTCAAATTGACTTTTAGTAAAAAAAAAAAAAAAGAGGTTTAGTAGAAAGCAATCTGAAAAGAGTGTAAAACCCCTGCTGGACTCGAATCCGCGATCTACAAGTTCAACAGTCGACGTGTTAACCTATTGAACTACTTATCTAGGCAACTCTATTTGAAATGAATAGAAAAATATTGCTGATATTTATATTTGCATTCGTGTTTTAAAAGGAAGCCGGCCATTATGACAATATAAAGTACCTCCCTAAACGAACTTGGTATTGATTCCACATTTAGTAATCCTACTTATACTCCAACTTAACTTTCAAAACATTCTTCAAAATCGTTTTTCAGTTTTAAACACATTCAATATCTTAGTCAATTGAACGAAGGAATGAGTTACTGTACTTATACTGGGTTCCTGAACTTTACACAAACCTTTAAATACATAGACATACTGCTGACTCCCTACCTTTGCCCCTTACGAAATTATCAACTGCTGTGAAGGAGAAACTTCAAACGTATTGTGCCACAACATCTACCAGAAGTAGTGTAAATCAAATGTGGATTCCAAAACAAATCTACATTTTGAAATCACAAAACTTTTCAAATCAACAAGATCAAAACGTATGACATTTCAACACTTTACACGACCATTCCTCACCACGAATTAAAGACTGAACTGGTTAACACCATAGACAGTTGCTTCTTCGTCAACTTCCCATATCTATGTAGCAATATTTCATTATCACCTGTATATGGTGTTTATATTTCTCAACTGATTCGATACGCAAGAGCTTGTTTTGCTTATAGTCAGTTTGTAAATTAAAGCAGTCTACTGAAAAGCAAGTTGATGTTATAAGGGTTTTAGCAATCTAGTTTAAAGTAAGCATTTCGCAATTTTATCGTCGTTATAACTATATAGTCGCTAATATACAACATGTCATTGGTTTAAATGCTATCTGACTTTTTCATACCAATTGTTGTTCCGTTCTATGCACATTGATTCTGACTGCGGATTACTTCGTTTGCCTGATCGATGTGGGGCGGGTGTGGTCGGTCGACGGAGGTGCTAGTTCCTCCTGACCGTCTGACCCCGCCTCTGTTACCTCAAGTGGCAGAGGCTTGTTTACAAGTGGCGGATTTAAGGGGGCAGCCGATGCCCCCATAAAATTTCAAATTTAAGGTAAATCGGAGTATCTTGTTTAGAAAAATATTCTAAACGATAAAAGAAGCAATAATTTCTTCCATTATTGGAGAAATAAATGACAGAATCTTTAAATTTCGTGCATTACTTTATTGGGAGAACTTAATTTTGTTCCAAAAACCTTTAAAGTTTACCTCATTTTATTAATTTCACCTTATTAGAAATGATAGGAAATAGTAGAAATGACTAAATAGGACACATTTTTCAAGCACTATAAAATCTGTAAAATCCAGGAGCTACTGGGGGATTCGCCCTCTGGGCTCCCACCAGGGCTTTGCCCTGGACCCACTGGGGGCCTCAAGGCGAACCCCAGACCCCCTGCCTAATAAAGTGGCACCCCCGTAACCGCAATTCCTGGATCCGCCCTTGTTTACCTAATATTTGTTCTTACACACTGTATCATTGAAGTGCCAATTTTTGCCATTTGTTTAAACGAATAGTGATATAGTGATAACGATAAAAACTATTTTTTGTCATTGAAAACAGGATAAGTTAGTTATATATGTTTTCTACACAGTCAAATGTACAAATTCCAAATCTTGAAAATCGAATTTCATATTTCAAATCTCGAATGAATCATCTGGACTTTAGTTGAAAAGTTTTTAAAGGAGGAATGACACACCAGAGAAATTTTATATGAATGAAAAGTGGAGGATGTATACAATATCTTAAAATTGACAAATTTCAAATTATTCTATTTTGTCAAAAATGCAGTTTTATTAGAAAGTAATGTGGAAAAAATTAAAATCTCTGCTGGACTCGAACCCGATATCTACCGTTCAGCAGTCGACACGTTTTTATTTTCTCTTATGACACGTTAACCGACTGAGCTACCCAGTTAGCTAGGCAATATTTAAAAGGACCATAGAAATACTGTTGATATTTATATTTTCATTCATGTTTTAAAAGGGAGTCGGCCATTATGACGATAAAGTATACCTCATTAATCTAAAAGTTTGATTCCTACCACCCTATCTGGAATTTCAGAAAACAACTGATTTAAAATAAAGTTTAGGAGATGAGTGGGTTTAACGTGATGAATCAAGGGCGGTCATTGTTCTGTGCGACTGGGTATGTCAATAGTTTTTATTTTCTATCTCATAGCGCACATAAAATTTGTCATCATATCATAATCATATTACCAGCATTGAAACACAAGATATCATAAGATATATAGTGCAAATCATTAAAGAACAGCTAACACTGCATGATTAAATCAAACATACATACACATTAGCTTACAACCTACGATATAATTATTCACCACAACATGCGAGACCTATCCTGAACATGCGGAATAATAGTAAATGTACAGGTTTTTTGTAAGATGAGTATCGAGAGAGAAATTTTCAAAGTGCATTATAGTATCATGTTTAAAATCATAGCACATGTATATTTAAGTAAATGTACGGATTTATACATAAGATGAATACCGAGAGCGGAATCTTCTATGACATTATAGGTGGGAGGGATATTCTATGACATTGTAGGTGGGAGGGATATTCTATGACATTGTAGGTGGGAGGAATCTTCTATGACATTGTAGGTGGGAGGAATCTTCTATGACATTGTAGGTGGGAGGGATATTCTATGACATTGTAAGTGGGAGGGATGTTCTATGACATTGTAGATGGGAGGGATATTCTATGACATTGTAGGTGAGAGGGATATTCTATGACATTGTAGGTGGGAGGGATATTCTATGACATTGTAGGTGGGAGGGATATTCTATGATATTGTAGGTGGGAGGGATGTTCTATGACATTGTAGGTGGGAGGAATATTCTATGATATTGTAGGTGGGAGGGATATTCTATGACATTGTAGGTGGGAGGGATGTTCTATGACATTGTAGGTGTGAGGATATTCTATGACATTGTAGGTGGGAGGGGTGTTCTATGATATTGTAGGTGGGAGGGATATTCTTTGTTCTACTACATATACTCAGTAATTGTAGATGTATACTACTTACACAGGACACATTAAAAATGAAATGTTGAATCGAGAAACAATTTCCATTTAAAACAGAAAAACAATCTATCAGAGAAGGCGTTCAGTCCGCTGACCCTTCGTTACAATTAACCAGCATATAACATCATATAAACATTTACATTATGTATATGGGTTTTCTTTATATTTTGGTGTCGGTGACAGTACAGTTTTATACGAACGTTGATAAAGGTTTCAGTCCGGAAAATCAAATGATAACCAGGAAATATTACTAAATATAGAATTCCAGGATGTCTGTATCAGGTGACATGGATCTAACATTAGGATAACATTACTCTCTGTCTGACGACAATGATGTACTGGGTGTGGACATTTATATTTCTCTCTGTGACGTACAGCCGGGGGACGGGCGCCTGTCCAGACAAGTGTAGCTGTGGGACTACGTCTTCCTGTAATGGGACTTACGTAAATTGTAGATTTAGAGGACTGACCACAGTACCAACCAACATCCCCAAGGACACCTGTGCATTGTAAGTCATTCATCTTATTGAAATTAACATTTTGCACTCATTTCTTCACAGGTTTATTTTTACTGACGAAATACATTTTCAAAAAATGAAGTATGCAATGAAATTACGTTATTTTTACATTGCAGATGGTTCTAAGTAAAACCATTTTAATGATATTCATTGAACACCTATTGCTACGTAACATAAATTACAAAAAATGGTAACTTTATCTAATTATTGACGCCTCACCTCAGTCACCAGCGTGTGATCGAGAAATCCGTACATGTATATCAATCAGTTTGAAGTCAATATTTATTTTATTATATGGCAATGTCAGATTGTTATAACAAGTTATGCACAACATGCAAAGTACGATTAAAAAATGAAAAGAAGAAAAGAAAAATTACAATGTATGATAATTCAAATCAACCGACCTTAAATCTGAAAATTTCGGAACAATCTAAACTAATTCAGGATACATCTGGAATCTGTACAAGAGGTATCGAACGTGTGATAACAAGGAATTATAGCATATATTTCAGATTGTCATAAAAATGACCTTACATCCATTTCACACCACATATCAGTACTCAAAATGTTCAGAGTGTTAAGTGATTCTGTACTTTGATTGCAAAAACTGACTATCGATTCAAATTCGAATAAATCTAGAAATTGTTGACGGAGTTGATGCGGAGCAATGTGCTTTTTACTATAGAATGGGCATTATCATCATATACATGAATATATTTGTTAATGTTACTATGTATGATTTTAGGCTATATTCATAAATAAAATGAATATTTATTCGGTATATACACGCATACAAATATACATACATAAATACCAACGATAACCCATGAAAGTTTGAAAGCGTATTTCCAAAGGGGTCCTTCGACGTACGGAAGTTTGCGCTAGAGGGCATTTATGTGGGAGGAAACCCGAGTACCCGGAGAAAACCCACGGGTCCGAGCGGGCGACCGCCATACCCTCTCACATACAACCACTGACGATCACGGGGATCGAACTTAGGTCGCAGCGGTGAGAAGCGAGAGCGTTACCTCCGCGCTACCCGGACACCCAACTGAAAAGACAATCATCAATGGATCCATAAACAATTATATCGAGACTGTTTTTATAAGAACCCGATGGAGGTTACACTTAGTAGAATATACAGTTAGATAGTGTGTCACGATGTTGATGATGAGGTAAATTATAAATCATTGCGATATCTACAGTGATGATCTTCATTATGATATTAATATAACAGAGGTCACTCTTCACACTTTAATTTTTTAAAGGTCAGTCATTTTAAACAGAAGTCAGATACTACAAACTTCATATCACTCTCATGGTCATCATTAACGGCGTGTTGTGAGTCTGAATCGTGATGAATCGAAATTCCACAAAGCTTAATCTGAGATTGCATACCATAGATAAGTTGTTAACACATCTGAAGCCCGTATGATGATCGCTAGATGGCTATGTTTAACATTTAACATGGTCCCTTGGATATACCAAATATGGGATTTTATGTCTAGGAGGAGTAAACATCTCTTGTTGACCTGTCACACCCCCGTGACCCCTGTATCTTGATCATATAAATAGAGTAATCTGTAAAAATTAGCATGTAAAGATCGGCCTACTGATTCCTCTGAAACACGTCAGACAGCATTGAACCCAATAACATCACATGGATATATAGCAACACAATGGAAACACAGGAATCAAATGTATTGTGATGTCCATCTTAGGACGACATATGACTTAACGACAACTTTGTTTATACCATAGTTATGAGGATTGTTGATGGAATCAAAATTAAACTTTCAAAAAATTATGTTAACAAGTGAAATTAGATTAATTGTAGATATATCTGTACAGTAAAACACGCTTATAACGAACACGCTTAAAACGAATTCACACTTATTGTAAAGTGATATTTATTCCCTTATGAAAGAAATGAACGAAACTTTTATTGTATATAACGAAGTTTGGCTATAACGATCTGTTTTTTGCTGAATCTGGAGTTTTGCTATTACAGGGTTTTACCGTTTTAGTGTGTTTAAAAATGCAGCTTTACAAGGCCAATATCTAAGGACGTGTTGAGTGATGGCGATAACTTACAAGTTTTTTTCCTGGCTTGGTTTTATGTCCGATTTCCGGATCCATCATAAATTAATATATTTTCCAAATTTTCAATGTTTTTTTTTCCAATTACGCGTCCTTAAACTTCCATACATACAAAGTCAGAATTAATTTGTTTCCCTGTGCACAATTATAAAATACTGAAACTGGAGAATCAGGGCCACCATTGTAAAAGGCGATCGCCATTCCCCATAAAACTACACTACGTTATACGAAAAATCCAGTGCGGCGCTAGTTACGAATGCCTAATATCTCGATATAATGTTTGATTGCATAAATGTTTTATTTATGAAACTTGCGATAGAAATACTATATTTATGATCAACTTTATTAATCCTTAGAATTTCATTTAAAATATACGTCCATATGCCTTTTTATAAATTCGTTTGATTTGATAATTTGGCGAGGAGTTCAGAGGATGTAGATTGTTTACCGGTATTCACCAGAAACGTGAGGAAGCAGTTTTTAAGCAAGAATAAAACCGTTTGAATTTCCTCGACAACTTGTAAAGCGGTATTTGTAAAGCAGATTTACAGATCCAGAAAAATCATCCACAAAAGTTTCAGTCTCTCATTAATCAATCATGAACAAATTAAAACACAGATAAGTACACATGAAGCGATCAAATGGATTTTATTTAAAATGGACTTGTTTTAATTAACGTTGATTAAAAATCAATAATATCAATAAATGAAATGTAAATATAAATAAAATTACCTGATAGAAATACAACACCAATACGCACGCACGCACGCGCGTGCGTGCGTGTGTATGTGTGGTCTTGGCACACCGATTTTGACTAGGGATAGTTCCGTTTACTTGATCAAGATATATGATTTTATGGCGGGTGAGACCGGTCGACAGGGGATGCTTTCTCATTGTTACAGGTTGAACGGGTTGGGTTCCAGGATTAACAATCAAAAACAACGATTTTAAACGTTTTCACTTTTCACTTTATACTGCAGACATAGTGTACATAGTCATTATCCACTGCTGCCTCAGGTATTCGTTACTAGCAATGCATGTTTACATTTGGTCCGGTTTAAGTTGAACACCAAGTACAATGAGTCATTACACCGAGACCTACATACACAATAAATACAAATTAAGTTACACACATTAATACAAGTCATTACTCACATAGTCCACCTAACTTATGGAATTACATGTGGCAGCGCTGCATTACTTAAAACTTGCATTAAATGCTTACTTCACAAACTAGACACTTAGTTCACTTGAAACTTAACTGCATTAACTGTAACTTACACACTTTAGAATCATTATGAAGTACATTCACATTATGATACTAAAAATACGAGAGCCATACGAATACGTTCTACTCACTACTATTTCCTAAATAAATACACACTATACAAACGAAATAAATTATCAAACAACATTAAATACTTTAAAACAACAGTTACCCAAGGACCGTAAAATTAACAGGAGAAAATGTTTAAAGTAAAATGCTGTATTCACCTCAGAAGTCGTGTCTGCACGAATTTCTAACTTAAACTTGGAAGTTTGACAAAAAGAAAATTTGCAGGAACCCGTGCTACTCCATTGCGTGGAACACAGTCCGAAGAGTGAAATCCTAAACTCAGGTGAAGAAATATATATTATTACTACAGTAACTTGATCCGATGAGTCGGAACACGTCAAGTTGACAGGCGCGGATCATCAGATCACACGAGACGCGAAGCGTCGAGTTTGATCTGATGATCCGCGCCTGTCAACGAGACGTGATCCAACTCTTCGGATCAAGTTACTGTAGCAATGATAAATTTATTATATACCCCCTTCTGTATTTTAAATTCATATTTATAAGATGATAAATGTAATCCAAATTATCAAAAACACAGACATACCATGAAATTATGTTTTGTGCACGCGGTTTCGTTTGTGACGCGGTCAATATTTTCCACAAATAACGTTGCGTTGATGCATTGTGACGGCATCAGTTTCAGAGGATACTGATACGGAATCAGAAAACCACATTGTGGTGATCCGGAAAACCGCATCACACGCTGTGAAATCCACAGTATCAACAAACGATACATTGATGGGTATATAATAAATACAGGTATCGAGGGGTTCTCTCAAGGGTATTTGACTAGAGGGGTCTTCTACAGGATAACTGAAAACATACTATCCAAACATGTAACACCGTAAATGTGACACCTGATCCCACCTCTGGTATGACCAACTCTTTATTTTGTATTGCTTATGGGCGTTGTGAGATTGATAACTATTCGTTATCTTCGCATTTCGTATGTCATATTTGATTGTGAACATTGAATGCAGAAAGTTTTACTCAAATTGCAACATCTTATTTCATCGCAAACTACGTATACTTTGTTACATGTATACATCTGAAAATATAATTCATGTGATATTATAGAAATAACATCGTTTCACATTTACTATATGTCATTCTAACATGATGGTGTGTTGTTCTCGAATTCATTCTGAAACATATGTTACATCAAAATAGTGTTCGAGTAGGGACTTTAATTGCAGACTTTGAATTGGAAACCCATCAAAACAATTGGCATCGCCTACCGTACATGGCTCACCCTGGTGCAAAGTTTTCATATACTACGTAATGGGTATTATATTAATGTACAGGAACGTCCTCATATTGACAGTGTTGTTTCCTCGTGTTTTGACCTAGTACTTTAATTGTTAGCTTTAATAATTCACAATTGTATCATGTTGTATCATGCCACGGTAACCGATAACCAGATAGAGTTCATGATGGACAAAATAATTAACTAAGAACCAATAGAAGGTGTGGGGAGCATCATACTTGATCATACTTCTAATGTGATGTTTGCCTTTTGTCACATTTCATTTGAAATATCTTAGGTGGTTCCACATACTTCATTTGAGTAAATACAGGACACTGAAAATTGAATATCATTTTAATGTATGAACATCAATCTATCGTAAATTGTAACGATATATGTCATCAAAATTCAACGATATTTTTTTCTGACTGGCATATAATGAAGTTTATGATACATGTTACAAACCGTTTTCTATTCATTAGTGATATGACTTCAACACGTGCATGGATTCCCAATCATTGATTAACAGATTAACTCACAATCATTCTGGACTATTCATACACTGGTAGAATACTTTGTGATATAGTTATCAGTTGTCACTATATGAGCTGTGAATGTTAAGTCCATAACTAATTGACTAAGATTTTATGCATGCATTAAATCCTTCAAAATAGTGTATCACACGTGATAAATCCAATTATACATTTTCCGAAGAATGATTTTTGTAATTCTTTATGAAGATTTTTAACAGTTCACTTCCATTAATGATTTATTCTCACAAGTGTAATATACAGTTATGATGTTATAAACACTAAAACAATTCTGAATAACATGATGCAGAATGTGTGGGAACGTACTATTATTTTTTTTCATTCAGAGATTTAACGATAGAGAGTGGTAGTTTTGAAGGACTAAATATTTGTAAGTTGTTCTAATTTTTATTTCTCTTGGTTCATAAGATTGAAATATTTGATTCGGTCTTACATCAAATGATAACCACAGGTGCAGTTGTTTTCACGGGAAGTAATGGGGTTTCCTTTCTGCTTTTTTATTTGATGGGTTAGGGAATAATTCATGTTAAACTATTATTTACGCCTTAATTCAGTCACTGAGTGAATCCAGAAAAAACTACAGAGAGGCCTGGGGGTTGCGACACAAGATGATACCTTTTCTGCCTATAACTTGGTTGCTTGCAGACCACAAAATGGCGATTTTGAGAAAACGTTTAATCAAATGGGTTGCAACCACTGTAAACCCTTGCAAATCCCCCCCCCCCCCCCCCCCCGCGTTATCGTGACTTTAGATTCTAATTTCGTCTGATTCAGAATATTACAATTTACGTATATATTAATGTACATTCATTCTCACAACGGACTGTATATCATTTTGATTCACATGATTTGGACATGTTATTTTACCAAAGCTCAAAATGATAAACATGGCTGAATTCATGAACAATTATATGAGGATACTTTTCATTATAACCACTTGAAGTTACACTGAATGACCATGCACGCTAAAACCAAAACTCACAATATATATGATGAGATCATTTACAAGTAAACATGATCACGATTTCTACAATAATCATTTTCATGTTGTGCTATTGAATCATTTAAAAACCACATTTTAGTGCATATCGACAAAAGCATGTGAATCTAAAAAAACAATTAAAAATGAATATTCCAGTAATGATGAGCTGAGTTTGCACATAATTGATATGTTAGTAATTTGTGTAAACCCCTCTCAAGTCATCAGTGATCTCACTGAAATACACATACTTAATGAGAAGTTTTGCGATCATTCTAAGCTCAATATATAGATAGGGGTTTTAGGCTAGCAATGATCATATGTTGAGTGCATATATAGATGATGATAAAATAAAATATATACATATGATGATAAAATAAAATATATCTACATAAAGTTTTACTCAATCACACGTTAAAGGTGACGTCTAGGATAAAGAGACGCATAGTTTATGCATGAAATAATTATTCAAAAGTATTGCTTCATACTTCCTGCATCTAATTTTAGACTGTCCCTAAGTGGATACATTACACCTTTCATGATATCTCAGATTGTTTTACGTTTTAAAATACTGTACATTGTGACGTGCAAGAGACCTTTCATCTTGGTAAAAAGGCGTATGATACCAAAAGGATTCGCCAGTTACCAATTCCAGACACATAGGAGCGATTTGCAAAGGGGCAGCTTTTTATCCAGAATTTTTCAACCTCACATTCTCATTCACTACTACTATGAAAAATAGTGGGATAGGGGGAGTCATTCTATAGATCTTTATTTGTACATCAGAATAACAGGTAATGATCATTGTCACAAATGTGGAAGGACAGCCCCCCCCCCCCTTCCCTGATTTTACATTCCCGAATTCATACTCCCTTTCACGTGACATTACTGAGATAGCATGCACTGGTGAAATTGCAACATATCTTTAACATATTTTAAACATATGATAATCATATAAAAGGAACACTCAAGGTAAACGTACGTTTTCAAACATATGCTTGACATATCTTTATAGAATGAGCAACATATGTTTGCATTACTTTACAATAAACATATATTTCGTTCATATGATATTCAAATATTTATCGTATGATTTTCATATTATCAATATGCAAAATTGTAATATCCTGTTTATATTAAACATATGTTTAACATATATATATATATATATATATCATATGTTTAACATATATAAATCATATGTATTAAACATATATTTAACATGCACCAAAGATATATTTAGGATACATTTGTATATTCAACGTGTTTGGAAACACGATAATCTTGAAGGGACACACAACATACATGTTGTTATATGAACATACATGTCGGAAGGAACCAGCCTTTATTTATAATTCAGTTTGCACTGCACCTGGAAGGTATCACACCGGTAATTACTTTCACTTTATATTACTATAGAGGGGAAAAAATCATTAAAAATCAGTTTACAAAATTGATGCCGAATAACGAAGTCAGACACGTTCTATGTTACGTCTCTCGTCTGCCGACACCAGAAAAACAACACCCTACGCGGCATTTTCGAAAATAAATTACCCGCAAACAACACTACCCTCAAATCCACGTGTTTTTTACATGTGTGTAAACAGCCGGAGTGCACCTCAGGAAGTAGCCTCAGCTACCAACAGCAAATAGTTCCTTTGTATACACTTGGTTATTTCTACAAATTACACAAAATTTCCTAATCAGGGGTATAACAATGAAGAGAAAAGAAGAAGAGGAAATGAGAAAAATCGCGGAAGGAAAAAAATATTTCTTTAAATATATGGAACCACAATTGACTAAGTTCATTTTGATTGGACAATTACCGGTGTGATACCTGAAAGGAGGAACAATCAATACTTTTAAGGACACATATACAGTTGTTCATTTATTTGTAATAACATTATATTAATATTAAGTATGCAAAGCTATCATGAAAATGCATGCGTGTAAATCTCCACAAAATACCAGACAAATTACAGACAAGATCAATTCATTCATATTCAATTCATTGGCATACCTACTAGACTATTTTTCACTAAATACAAAGGAAAGGTATTATTTAGTGAACATAAGAATTTGATTACTTTAATACACGTCCGGTAGCAGTGGTTGCTTGATTGCAATGCCCTCTGTATCAACTTTCTTGCTGTCTACTTATTTCTGAAAGAAAAACCTAAGCTACTTGTTTACATAAATTAATACCCCACTGCATCCACTTATGGGACTTCCTCCATTGGCCTACAGTTTTGCAGTTGCTCCCCCTACACCGTAAGTTGGGGCACGCTTACGATTGCGATTCTAAGCTTCACATAAATAGTATTAACAAATAGACTATAGTAAAGCTTACGTTACCAGATTCTATAGTATACAAATTTTATCAAGTTGTATTATATCTATGACAAAAACAAGGTTTAATTTCTTCAAATTTTGGCGAAAACTTTTAAAAGTATGCACTTTGTCAAATTGTAGAGTTGGGGGGGGGGGTTATAGGTGGATGTAGTATTTGACATTTATGTCTGTACAAATTATGCAATTAATACCGAGGAGTCGAATAACAATCTGTTTTAAAAACAACAGACGCCTAGAATTAAAAGCCACAATGAAAACATGTGATACCATCAGGCACGTAGCATCGTAGGGGGGGGGGGGGAGGTTACTCCATAATATTGCCTAAAATTTATTGACTAGTAAATACCCCATCCCCCAAAAGAAATAATCCCAAGGTCGAGGAGGAAGGCTGCAAGGGTTGATTTTTCAGTTCCATTCATCGGTTAAATTTTACTCTTCCACTACCATTTACAACAATCCTTTTTTAATAGGGGGGAGGGGCAGCCTATCCGACCATAAATATGTCGCTGCACGTTAAAAAAACCCCAAGTTTGTATGTAATAATAAGAGGAGGCAGACCCATTGTTCCTAGGTGCCTGATGATTGTTTGTGTGCTCATTTAAGTAATTGGAAATGCAAAAAGAGGTGTAAGTTGATGTACATAAAATCTAACTTTCAAAAGATTTAATCATAAGCGAAAAATAATTCTAACAAAAATATTACACTAGACTGGTATGTCTTTATTTATTGGCACCTAGTGTATATTTAGTAACAAGTAGTTTTTTTTTTTAAAGTGTGAAACAATAAATTGATGTACTTGTATGCATTAGTTCTATTTGTGTTTTAGGCATACAGTATTGCATGTTTCTTTTTGTGTTTTGATTGTCGAAAAATTGATAAAAATTAATAACGAAGAATTGCTGATATACAAACAACATCATGATTCTGATGTAAAGAAATCGAGGACTCGGTAATTTACATCATGGCCATTGCTTGCAAGAAAACCACACAAGGGAAACATATCAATGAAATTAGTGACCAAGAAATTTTGTTTAATTGTACTATTTCAAAATCATTACACTCGATTCTTAGAAAAATACCTTAACTGGCAATTGATTGTAATTAAAGATTGTCAAATTTCTATTTATTCCTTATCAGGCACCGTCAACCGAGGACCTCAATTTGCTGCGCGCCCTCTGTAATCGGAGGAAGATACTCGCATAGCGTTATGAAAAATGTAGGCCATTAAATATGAAATAATCTAGATACATTTACACCACATCATTCAATTTTGATTCTCACAATGTTTGACCTTGCCATTCAATAAGAGTTTTCATATGACTACAAGACTTTTTCATAAACCAATCATGGGCCCTTAAAGCATTTAAATTAAGCAAGAAATATGACAATTTTTTAAAGATGGGAAAGAAGCCTACAGACTAGATCTCCACAAACATACCAACAGAAACAAAAAATCAAATGGGGTATGTTCGTAGTGATTGTAAACATTGAACATTTGTGTCATATGTTCAAAATTTCATATGTTTATCATATGTTGAACATATGTTAAACATGATTTTTTCACCTTGTGTTAATCATATGTTTGAAGTTTGCAGTATGTTCAACATATGTTTCAAACATACGTCAAACATATGTTCACCATACGATGATAAAATGTTTATTATATGTTAAACATAGGTTTAACATATGAATATCCAATCATAAGTTAAACATATGTTGCAATTTTACCTGTGTATGACATAGTCATGTTGCAAGGCTTAATTTTTGAAATATGAATTCTAATGCAACTGTTTGCTAGATCGACTATTGTTTCGAAGTCATACTTTTACCATTAATTTCACGTTGAATCAATGAGTGTCGGGCGTCTCCTACCTAGATCACACTAATATTTCAAAGTATCGAGTCATCTCCCATCAAGTCCATCAAATATCTTTCGTATGATTTGATAAGTTGTGTGTGCCAAGGATTGCTGATTGGGAGAAAGACGATATTATATAATCTATTTAAACAAGACACCCTTCATATTTCTTTAAATATTATATACTACTGGTAAAATAAGAATTGACTGGATCAAAGTGCAGTTTCTTAGATCTGTAAGTTTGTCGTTTTGGTATGGGTTTACGGTGATTCCTTATAAATGTAGAAATAATTTTGTTACTAACAATATATTTTGTTTAACGTTTTTTGCTATGGTGTTATGAAATTTTATGAATATAGAACGCAGTTGATGCAGAGCAATGTGTATACCTTCGTACTTTAGAATGGACATTTTCATCATACACATGAACATATTTGTCAATGTTACTATGCATGATTTGGGCCAATATTCATATCCCAATTAAAAAAGACAATCATCAATGGATCCATAAAGAATTATATCGAGACTCTTTTTATAAGAACTAGATGGAAGTTACACTTAATAGAAAATACAGTTAGATAGTGTGTCGTGATGTTGATGATGAGGTCAGTTATAAATCATTGCGATATCTAGAGTGATGATCTTCAATACGATATCAATATAACAGGGGTCACTCTTCATACTTTGATTTGTTAAAGGTAAGAAATTTAGAATAGAAGTCATTTACTACAAACTTGGTATCACTTACATGGTCATCAATAAAGGCGTGCTGTGAGTCTGAATCGTACTGATTCGAAATTCCGTACCATAATTATAAGGATTGCTGATGAAGTTAAAATTAGACTTTCCAGGAAATTGTGTTTGGAAGTAAAATTAGATTAATTGTAGATAAACCTGTACAGTAAAATACGGTTATAACAAACACGCTTAAAACGAATTCACGCTTATTGCGAAGTGATATTTAAGAAAAGAACGAAACTTTGATGAAGTTTGTCTAGAACGGACTGTTTTTTGCTGGCTCTGGAGTTTAGCTATAACAGGGTTTTACTGTATCAGTATTATTAAAAAATGCAGCTCTACAAGGCGAATATCTAAGGGCATGCTGAGTGATGGTGATAACCTACAGGTTTTTTCCTGGCTTGGTTTCAGGTCCAATTTCCGGATCCATCTCAAATTCAGAATCACTACTATTTCCCGAATTTTCAATGTGGTTTTTTTTTTTCAATTAAGTGTCCTTAAATTCAATACATGGAAAGTCCGAACTAAGTGATATTAATTTGTTTCCCGGTGCACAATTATGAAATATGGAAAATGCAGAATCGGGACCACGATTGTAAAAAGCGATCGACATTCCTCATAAAACTACACTACGTTATACGAAAAATCCCGTGCGGTGATAGTTTCTAATGGCGAATGTCCCGATATAATGCTTGGTTGCAAAAACATTGATGAAACTTTACTTGCGATAGAAATACTATATTTATTATCAACTTTAATAATCCTTACAATTTCATAAATGCACATGTTGTTTTCGAAATTCCTTTGTCGAAAATTTGATGGTATGTCGAGCAGGTCAGAGGATGTAGATTGTTCATTCACCAGAAAAGTGATGAAATTTGTTTTAAGAAGCAGTTTTGAACAAGAATGAAACTGTTTGAATTTCCTCGACAACTTGTAAAGCGGTAATTGTACAAGGGCTGTTCATAAGTATTGTATATTGTACCACAACGCAATAACACTTTGTACGATTTTGTAGATAATGATACTCTTTAATAGCTCTATTCAATATATTTCCAACGGTATAAAAATGAGCCTTCAGCTCCACATAGTTTTAAACTTAGTCATTTCAATAGAGGCAGTCGTTGATCGCTGTTGTAAATATGGTTGGGAAACGGGTTGCGAATATTGAAGAAATTAGAAGCTTATATAAAAGCACAAAACTCAGTCATCCAGTAACGCAGATATATACTGAGTTGGGAGAAGTTTATATGTCTGATAAGGTATCTTATGAGACAGTTCGTAGGTGGAGAAAGACATTTTTGACTGGCACAGAGTCCGTCAAAGATGCAGCAAAATCTGGCCATATGTGACTGTAACAGGCAAGGCAAATGTCTCAAAAGTCAGGGGAATTATTGAAAGTGATGGTAGATAAACGATTCGTGATATTATCAAACCTGTTGGCATATCACTCAAAATGTTTCCCAAATTCAATCCAAAACAATTTGCAAACATTGTTAGGGGTGACAAAACATGGGTTCACTATTTCGAAGCAGTAAGAAAATTTGAAAACAAAATATGGCTAATTAAACACTGTAGAAGGCCTGTAGTTGACAAAGAACCATAAGCACAAAGAAGGTTCTTTATTGCATATTTTTCTCATGTGATGGTATAGCCATACAAATTTCGTTGCCGAAGGGCAAAAGTATTACAGGTCGGTATTACCGATATGTTATACTAAAATAAGCTCAAGACATATTATCATTAACGACGCCCTGTGTCGGGATTTAGGCATGTTCGTGTACTATTGTTGAAGTCGGAGAAGGTTACCGTCTTGCCACACCCACCATACTCTCCAGATCTAGCCCCATGCGACTTTTTCCTTTTTTAAAAACTTGAAAAATTCGTATCTGGTCGTCGTTACAAGTCCCGACAACCCCTTTGCTCAGCCATCGGTCAGTGCCTCAGAAGTCTACCTAAATCAGCGTACCGTGACGCATCTCAGAAATGGACTCAGAAGTTTAATTTAACTATTTGAGTCAATTGGTTTTGATAAATCGTACAATACACATTACATATCGAACAACACTCGTAAAGAGGATTTTGCGGATCCGGAAAAATGATCCCCCGAAATTTCAGTCTCTCATTAATCAAGCTTGATTAAAATTAAAACAAAGATAAGTACACATGAAGGGATTGAATGAATTGTATTTAGAATGGACTTAACTAATATTAATCAAAAACAATAATGTCAATAAATAAAATGTAAATATAAACAAAATTACCTGATCTAGATATTCTTCTAGATGTTTACTGTGTTCTACATGTATAGAATTTGAATGTAATGCATTCAAGTATTAATTTCGTTTTAGATAGTGGGGGTGATATCGTTAATATGAAATATATATGCAAAATATATATGTAAATATATAGTATACATCATATGTACATTTATTTATGTTCTTGGCACACTGATTTTGGCTACGGATTGGTCCGTTTACCTGATCAAGATATAGGGATTACTGCGGTTGGGACCGGTTGACAGGTGGTGTTTACTCCTCATAGGCACCTGATCCCACCTCTGGTATGCCCAACTCTCCTTTCATATATATACATATAAATATGGTCTTGGTACACTGATTTTGACTACGGATTGCTCAGTTTACCTGATCAAGATATATGGCGAGTGGAACCGGCTGACAGGGGAAGCATACTCCTTCTAGGCACCTAATCCCAACTCTGGTATGCCCAGTGGTCCGTGTTTGCGCACCTCTTTATTTTGTATTGCTTATGAGAGTTATGGGATTGATAACTGTTCGCTATCTTCGCCTTTCGTGTACGACATATTTGATTTTGAACATTGCATGCAGAAAGTTTTACTCAAATTCCAACATCGTATTTCATCGAAAACCACGTATACTCCGTTACATGTATGTATTTGAAATACGTAATTCGTGAACTGTTATAGAAATAGCATCATTTTACATTTACTATAATTCATTACAATATGATGGCGTGTTGTTCATGAATTCATCCTGAAATATGTGTTAAATCAAAATCTAAAATGGTGTTCAAGTAAGGACTTTAATTACAGACTTTGAGATGGAAATCCATCAAACCAATTGGCAAACCAATCTCTTACCGTATCCGGCTCAGGCAAATGTTTTCTTATACTACAGAATGAACAGCATATTAATTCACGGGAACGTCCTTATATTAACAGTGTTGTTTCCTCGTGTTTTGACCTAGTACTGTCATTGTTAGCCGCAATAATTTTGAATTGTATCATGCAATGGTACCTGAGAACCGTATGGAGTTCATGATGGACAGAATATTTATGTACGAACCAGTGTAAGGTGTGACCAGTATTATACTTGATCATAATTCTACTGTGATGTTTGTTTTTTGTCACATTACATTTGAAATATTTGAGGCCGTTCTACATACTTCATTTGATTAAATACAGGACACTGAAAACTGAATATCATTTTAATGGAGAAAATTAAGTTTATGATACATGTTGCAAACCGCTTTCTATTCATTAATGATATGACTGCAACACATACATGAATTCCCAATCAATGATTAATAGATTAATTCACAATCAATCTGGACTTTTCATACACTTGTAGATTAGTGGTCCCATTTTATGATAAAGTAGACTTTCTGAGATAGGTATTAATTATCACTAATTTAGTTTTTAATGTTAAATTGATAACTGATTCACTAAGATTGTATGGATGCATTAAATCCTTCAAAAATAGTTTATCACACTTGATACATCCAATCCTACATTTTTCAAAGACATAATGTTTATAAATTATTTATCAATGAAAGGTGAAGATAACAAACATGACCAATCTCAAAACTTCAATGATCCATTCAAAATAGAGAGTTGGGCAAACACGAATCCCTGGATATACCAGAGGTGGGATAACGTGCCTAGGAGGAGTAAATATCCCCTGTCGACTGCCCATAACTGCCGTGAGCCCTAAATCTTGATCAGTAGATAGAATCAGGGTCCCGAGAACGGCCTAATAATCGGTATGCAACAAGTCAGGCAACATTTGAACCAATGATAGGTTGTATTGGCAAACTAGATCGTTATAACGACCATAAAATTTGCGAAATGCTGATATCATTCTCTAATTTTTACAGATAATTATTAACAGGTGAAACCTGTTATGTAAGGATACTTTTCATAATAACCACTTGAAGTTTACACTGAACAGAGCGTCTTGATGACTATACACACTAAAAGCACAAGTCACGATATATATAATGTGATCATTCACTAGTACATGTAAGCATGATTATGATTTATACAATAATTATTTTCATGTTGTGTTACTGAATCATTTAAAAATCAATTTTCAGTGCACATCACGAAAAGCTTGTGAATCTAAGATTTTAAAAAAATCATAATTCCATAAATGATAAAATGAGTTTTCACATAATCAATGATAAGTGTAAACCCTTCTAAAGTCATCAGTGATTTAACTGAAATACATGTACTTAATAAGAATTGCAGCAATTTACGTTCATTCTAAGTTCAATGTGTGGTTAGGAATTGATCATATCTTGAGTGCATACACAGATGATGATAACTAAAATATAATTACAAAAGTTGTTACTAAATCACACGCCAATGTTGACGTCCAAGATAAAGATAGAAATAGCTCTTGCATGGAATAAATATTCAAAAAGTTTCCCGCATCTAATTTTAGATTGTCCTGAAATGCATACATTACACCTCATGATATGTCAGATGCTAATTGTTTTACGTTATAAAATGCTGTACATTATGACGTACAGGCCACCTTTCATCTTGGTAAAAAGGCGTATGATACCAATACGGGTTCACTAGTTACCTATTCCAGGCACATAGGATCGATTTTCAAAGGGGGCTGCTTTTTCATCCACAATTTTCAACCTCACATTCTCATTCACTACTACTATAATGTAAAACTTATACGGTACCAATTTTGATGCACCAGATGCGCATTTCGACAAATAATGTCTCTTCAGTGATGCTCAACCGAAATGTTTGAAATCCGAATTAACTATGAAGTTTTAGATCTAAATATAGCCAAAAACAGCGTGCCAAACAAGTGGAGCCAAATTCGTCCAAGGATAGAAATAGTGGGATAGTGAGAGTCATTCTATCTATCTTTTTTGTACATCAGAATAACAGGTAATGATCAATGTTACAAATGTGGAGGGACACCCTCTCCCTTCCCTGATTTTACACGCCCGAATTTATACTCCCTTTCACGTGATATTACTGAGATAGCATATCATATGGCATAGTGACATTGCAAGGCTTAATTTTTTAAATGTAAATTCTAATGCAAATGTTTGGTAGTTCGACTATTGTTTCAAAGTCAAACTTTTAACCATTAATTCCATGTTGAATCAATGAGTTTTGGGTGTGTCCTTCATAGATCACATTAATGTTTCAAAGTATCGAATCATCAAAGATCATTGTATGATTTTATAAGTTTTGTGTTTCAAGTATTGCTGATTGGGAAAAGGGAAATATAATATAATCTAGTAAAACAATACATCTGTCACGAATAGCTGAACTATTGGTGGTTTACGTGTAGACAACCCAAAGAGAACAATAATTTTGTAACACCTTACATATTTAATGGAATTAATAATCAAGATACAAGTATGAAAATAAGATGTTGATGGGTATGATTTGTCACTACTGGTTTGTCCTTCATACACTCCGTCCCTGTGACGTGTTCTACAAGAAACGGTCCTTGGTTTGTCACTACTGTTTTGTCCTTTACACACTCCGTCCCTGCTACAAGACGTGTTCTACGAAGAAAACATCCCTTTCAACACACACACGTCTTAAGGGTCCACAGGTAGGACACCACACATAAGCGAGCTCATCGGGATAACAGGTTGTTGGGAAATCACAAGAAATACACAGGCGGACAGGACCTATTCCAACATACACCTACAAAACACATTATACAACATGAAACAAGTATTGAGGCTTTAAACGTACATATGGTACTACTCATTAATACATTTTAGATAATGATACTGTCTTGGTAAGACATACAAAATACACTTACACTTTGTTACTTATAAGACTTGATACACAAAATTCATACATAATGGCCACGTTGCGAATTACTACAAAGAAGAACAAATTTGTAAGTTTATGACCGTATATGCACACCACACGTACAACATTGAAACACGTTTCTAAACATGGAAGGTAACTTAATATATCAAAATAGGCATGCTTAAACTAATGAGAAATACCATAACTGGGTGTTTTAGGACAATTGAATGAAATTAGAGAAAATTACGAAGATGGCAGTATAAATAAGATAAAATCCTTACCCCAGAAAAGCAGGACCGTAAAACTGAAAATTGTCATCACAGTGCCAGCCATGTGGATAATAAAGAATTCAATGGTGATACA
The DNA here is from genome assembly GCF_947568905.1 of Ostrea edulis. Lineage (NCBI taxonomy): Eukaryota > Metazoa > Mollusca > Bivalvia > Ostreida > Ostreidae > Ostrea > Ostrea edulis. The sequence continues at coordinate 59,511,222 of NC_079172.1, forward strand.
ATTTAGATATAACAAGAGAAGTATATTGACGTCCTTCTCCCTGGACTACCGTGTCCAATATGATTTGTAGCACGGACTGGCAGTTTAAAGGTCCAGTGAACTGAGGTATTTACAGTGAAAAAAACCCCTGAACTGACGGTGACTCAGTACGGGTTATATGGCACTAGGACTAAAATATATTTACATAACTCATTTTAATGTGACAACATCCATCAGATTTCATCAAATATTGTAAACTACTGGTAAAGTAATATTTGACGGGATAAAAGTGCACTTTCTTAGATCTATAAGTTTGTCATTTTTGTATGGGTTTACGGTGATTCTTTATAAATAATTTTGTTACTAAGAATATATATCTTTCAACGTATGCTGTTATTTGTATTATAAAATTTTATAAAACATAGAGCTATGATTTGATAAGATCTTTGATAGAAGTGATATCGCATTTAGACGAAACTCATAATTTCGAATGGTCTTCATGTAACTAAAAAGAGCTTTAGATTTGACATACCCGATAACATATCAGTGATCAAAATGTTCACAAAGTGTTTAGTGATTCTGCACATTGGTTGCAAAAACTGACTTTCGATTCAAATTCGAATACATCTAGAAATTGTTGACACAATTGATGCAGAGTAATGTACATATCTTCTTACTATGGAATGGGAATTTTCTTGATACACAATAACATATTTGTTAATGTTACTATGTATGATTTGGACTCATATTTATATCGCAACTAAAAACGACAATCATCAATGGATCCATAAAAAAATTATGTTGAGACTCCTTTTATAAGAACCAGACAAAAGTTACACTTAACAGAATATCTTGATGATTATTTATAGTTAGATGGTGTGTCACGATGTTAATGACGAGATCAGTTATACATGATTGTGATATATACAGTGATGAACTCCAATACGATATTAATATAGCACTTTGATTTGTTAAAGGTCAGGCATTTTAAACAGAATTCAGATAATAGAAACTTCATATCATGATAAAAGCGTGTTGTTAGTCTGAATCATGCTGAATCGAAATTCTATAAAGCGTAAACTGAGATTGCACACAACAGATCAGGTGATAACACATCTTATGATGATGGCTACATGGCTATTGTTAACATTTAACATGGACCCTTGGATATACCAAAGATGGGATAAGATATCCAGGAGGAGTCAGCATTTCTTATTGGCCGGGCACACCCGCCTTGACCCCTGTATCTTGATCATGTAAACGTAGTAATCTGTAATCAAAAGTAGCATGAAAAGAACGGTCTACCGATTTGTCTGAAACACGTCAGACAGAATTCGACCCAATGGCATGTACATGTAGCAACACAATGGGAATGAAATGTATTGTGGCGTCCATCTTAGGACGTCATATGGCTTAACGACAACGTTGTTTATACCACCATAGTTATAAGGATTATTGATGAAGTCAAAATTAGACTTTCAAGGAAATTGTTTTTACAACTGATATTAAATCATTTGATTAATTCTAGATATATCTGTAGAGTAAAACACGCTTATAACGAACAGGCTTAAAACAAATTCCCGCTTATTGCGAAGTGATATTTATTCCCTTATAAAAGAAAAGAACGAAACTTTTATTGTATATAACGAAGTTTGGCTATAAGGGATTGTTTTTGCTGAATCTAGAGTTTCGCTATATAACAGGGTTTTACTGTATTAGTATTTAAAAAAATCTATCTAAGAAGAAGTGGATGCGATAAGCTACAGGTTTTTTTTGGCTTCAATTTAGGTCCGATTTCCAGATCCATCTCAAATTCAAAATCATCGATATTTCAACGAATTTCAATCTTTTTTTCCCAAGCAAGCGACCTTAAAATTCCATACATAGAAAATCAGAACTAACTGATGTTAATTTGTTTCCCTGTGCACAATCATAAAATACTGAAAATGGAGAATCAGGGCCACCATTGTAAAAGGCGATGGGCATTCCTAATAAAACTACGTTATACGAAAAATCCCTTGCAGCGTTATTTTCTAATGCGTAATGTTCCGATATATTTGATTGCAAAAACATTTATGAAACTTGCAATAGAAATACTATATCAACTTTTTTAATCCTTAGAATTTCATTTAAAGAAGACGTCCGCATGCCTTTTTCTAAATTCATTTGATTTGATAATTTGCCGAGCAGTTCAGAGGATGTAGATTGTTTACCGGTATTCACCAGAAACTTGAGGAATTTTGCTTCAAGAAGCAGTTTTTAAGCAAGAATGACACCGTTTGAATTTCCTCGACAACTTGTAAAGCGGTATTTGTAAAGCAGATTTACAGATCCAGAAAATCATCCACGAAAGTTTCAGTCTCTCATTAATCAATCTTGAACAAATCAAAACACAGATAAGTACACATGAAGGGATCAAATGGATTTTATTGAGACTTGTTTTAACTAAAAACAATAGCATAAATAAACGGAATATAAATAAAATTACCTGACAGAAATATTCTTTTGAATGTAATGAATTCAAGTATTATCCTTTTTGTTTTAGACGGAGAAGGGTGATATCTTGAATATGAAATACCTATACATTATATATATATATATATATATATATATATATATATATATATATATATGTTAGAAGTTGATTCGGCACAGTTGTAAATAAATATTGAAAATCAGAATGACACATTCCATAAAAAACAATAATTTACTGCTAGCATTCATCAGGCAGTTCAAATATCTATCTATCTATCTATCTATCTATCTATCTATATATATATATATATATATATATATATATATATCCAAATGTGTCTGTATTGTGACGTCATTATATTTTTGTAATGAATTTAAGTATTCATTTTGTTTTAGACGGAGAAGGGTGTTATCTTGAATATGAAATACCTATGCATAATATATATATATATATATATATATATATATATATATATATATATATCCAAATGTGTCTGTATTCCGACGTCATTATATTTTTATTGTCATATTTTATTTAATATTTTACCTATGGATTACTGGACACTGAGCCAATTTTTCACATTTGGATATATATATATCGTCTTGGCACACTGATTTTGAATACGGATAGCTCCGTTTACTTGATCAAGATATAGAAATTATGGCGGGTGAGACCGGTCGACAGGCGATGCTTTCTCCTTCTAGGCACCTGATCCCACCTCAGGTGTGCCCAACTCTCTATTTCATATTGCTTATGGGAGTTTTGGGATTGATAACTATTCGTTATCTTCGCATTTCGTATGTCATATTTGATTGTGAACATTGAATGCAGAGAGGTTTACTCAAATTGCAACATCTTATTTCATCGAAAACTACGTATATTTTGTTACATGTATGCATTTGAGATTGATAATTCATGTGCTATTATAGAAATAACATCGTTTCACATTTACTATGTGTCATTATAACATGATGGCGTGTTGTTCTCGAATTCATTCTGAAACATATGTTACATGAAAATAGCGTTCGAGTAGGGCTTTAATTGCAGACTTTGAATTGGAAACCCATCAAAACAATTGGCATCGCTTATCGTACATGACTCACCCTGGTGCAAAGTTTTCATACACTACAGAATGGGTATCATATTAATGTACAGGAACGTCCTCGTATTGACTGTGTTGTTTCCTCGTGTTTTGACCTAGTACTTTAATTGTTAGCTTTAATAATTCACAATTGCATCATGCTGTATCATGCCACGGTAACCGATAATCAGATTGAGTTCATGATGGACAGATTAATTAACTAAGAATGAATACAAGGTGTGGCCAGCATCATACTTGATCATACTTCTAATGTGATGCTTGTCTTTTGTCACATTTCCTACTACTTTAAATGTTATTTGGAATAATTCACAATCGTATCATGCCACGGTGAGTTATATAACCATATGGAGATCCTGATGGACAGAATATTCAACTAAGAACCAATGTTAGGTGTGGCCAGTATTATACTTGATCACAATTATACTTCGACGTTTGCCTTTTGTCACATTTCATTTGTAATATCTTGGGTGGTTCCACATACTTCATTTGAGTAAATACAGGACACTGAAACCTGAATATCATTTTAATGTACGAACATCAATCCATCGTGAATCGTAACGATATATGTCATCAAAATTCAACGATATTTTTTCTGACTGGCATATGATCAAGTTTATGATACATGTTACAAACCGTTTTCTATTCATTAGTGATATGACTTCAACACATGCATGGATTCCCAATCATTGATTAACAGATTAACTCACAATCATTCTGGACTATTCATACACTGGTAGAATACTTTGTGATATAGTTGTCACTATATGAGTTGTGAATGTTAAGTCCATAACTAATTGACTAATATTGTATGCATGCATTAAATCCTTCAAAAATAGTATATCACACGTGATAAATCCAATTATACATTTTCCGAAGAATGATTTTTGTAATTCTTTATGAAGAACTCACTTCATATGAGAATCATATGTGTGACTTTTCCCTATGTAGACCACCTCGATGATTCTTGTTTCAAGGTGAAATTTAAATTTCAAATCGACTAGTTGTTTTCATGACGGTAAAGAAAGATATCTTCCTAATTATGGCTCGATCGAGAATGGTTTAAGTTGATATATATGTACACTTACATGATACAAAAGCAATTTCATTTCTTCTTAGTGGAAATGATTCTTGATACTACTGCAACAAAATTATATGAATATTTGCTTAGGCTTAGCGATTATTAAAAAAAGCCTACACATTTTTATTTTCCGATTGCAAAACGTTACTATGCGTATTTTTAAATTTTGTTTTATAATCAATCTGTCAACGCTTAATCGGTCAGAGATAAATATGAATTCATTTATAAGTTTTAGTCATCAAATTATACATTTGATATTTGAATATTCTGATGTAAGCTTTCTTCCACTCCTGCTCAGGCGTTACTCTCTACGTTTAGTCCTCGTTATAAAGATCGATGCTTTCACTTTCAAGTTATTAATGACTATACAGAGACAACAGACTGATCGCTGAACCCACTTTGAGCGCAGGATGAGCAAACGATGAACACCTTGTGAACATCAATCGCGAGCGGTCGGTGAACGGTGAACACAAAACTGTAAACGGTGAAGAGACACTGAACAAACAGTGAGCGAATGAAAAAATGAGAAAGTAGAACGTTTCATGGCCAGAACTAAATAAAATGAGAAAGTAGAACGTTTCATGGCCAGAACTAAATAAAATGAGAAAGTAGAACGTTTCATGGCCAGAACTAAATAAAATGAGAAAGTAGAACGTTTCATGGCCAGAACTAAATAAAATGAGAAAGTAGAACGCTTCATGGCCAGAACTAAATAAAATGAGAAAGTAGAACGTTTCATGGCCAGAACTAAATAAAATGAGAAAGTAGAACGCTTCATGGCCAGAACTAAATAAAATGAGAAAGTAGAACGTTTCATGGCCAGAACTAAATAAAATGAGAAAGTAGAACGTTTCATGGCCAGAACTAAAAAAAATGAGAAAGTAGAACGCTTCATGGCCAGAACTAAATAAAATGAGAAAGTAGAACGTTTCATGGCCAGAACTAAATAAAATGAGAAAGTAGAACGTTTCATGGCCAGAACTAAATAAAATGAGAAAGTAGAACGCTTCATGGCCAGAACGAAAATGTGTATAACATATTCTCGGTTAACGTCCTATATAACCGATTCTGAGTTTTCCACCCTCGACATCTAAACGTACTGAACTAAATTTGAAATTCCCACGTAGATGAAGTTACTGTTGGGATGTTATTGAGGTTTTTTTTTTTTTATCTGATATTACATTAAGATGATGCCTAATTTATGTCTTGACATCGTTAGTGAATATTGTTGTAAATTATCCTTCAAAATGTTGCATGAGAGTTGATATACTCAAAACATTCCAAAGCAAATATTTTCCTGTGTATCATGAGTATTGTACGCTAAGATCTATAGCAATCCTAATTATCTTTGACTTGAAATACTAAAATGCAAATTTGATAGTGTGTTTGATTTCAGTGAGCGTTTCTTTACCTGTTTGTGGTATTTGTAAACATTGCGTACAACTTTGTGTGATGTCACAGTAGTCACATGTCATACGTTTTCTTTTTCGGATATCTGGATATTAACCAATTAACAACGATAGAAAATGGTGCTTTTGAGGGTCTGTCAAATCTACAGACAATGTAAGTCTCTACATGTTTATGATTATTACATGCTTATGCTATACTAATATTCACCGTCATTGGTGCACAATTAAATAGCGTTGATATTGATGCATATGAAATATAAGTATTTTTAACCTGTTTATAAGCTTCAACATAAAGGTGATGCCTAATTTTTGTCTTAATATCGTTACTGAATAATGAGTGAATGTTGAAGTCCAAATAAAAGACATTATAAAGTTGTGGGCACGAAAACTATGTTCCAAACTTTTGCATGATATTTGATACACCCAATTCATTCAAACGCAAACACTTTTTTGTTGATCATGGGTATTGTACCCTAAGATCTGTAGAGATCCTAATTATCATCGACTTGAAATACTGAAATGCAACTTTGATAGTGTGTTTGATTTCAGTGAGCGTTTACTTACCTGTTTGTGATATTTGTAAACGTTACGTGTAACTTTGTGTGATGTCACAGTAGTCACACGTCATACGTTTTCTTTTTCAGACTTCTGTCGGGTAACCAATTAACAACGATAGAAAATGGTGCTTTTGAGGGTCTGTCAAATCTACAGACACTGTAAGTCTCCACATGTTTATGATTATTACATGCTTATGCTATACTAATATTCGGACAAATGATACTCATTGAATGCAAATAAAGACAACAGTTGGTTTCTGTTCATCAACATAGTTCATCATCATTAGTGTAGAATCAATTAGCGTTAATTTTGATGCATTTAAAATATAGGTATTTGTAACCTGTTTATAAGCTTCAACATAGCCTAATTCTATTTCACATCAACTGATCATGACAAACATGAAAATGTTCTAAATGAGAAAGTCTCTATTCTTATTTTTATAATATTATATATTTTCCGATATCGCGGTATTGCATTTTATCAAATAGCCGGACATCACATTAAGATAAGGTTTGCAACAACAGGCTTTGGGATCATGAAACTGTCTTAAAGTTTAAGACTGTCTTAAATGACGAATTTGGCTCCACTTGTTTGGTACGCTGTTTTTGGCTATATTTAGCTCTAAAACTTCATAGTTATTTCGGATTTCAAACATTTCGGTTGAGCATCACTGAAGAGACATTATTTGTCGAAATGTGCATCTGGTGCATAAAAATTGGTACCGTATCAGTTTTAAATTATGACCCCTGGGTCGAGGCCTCTGCTGGTGGACTGTTAGTCCCCGAGGGTCTCTACAGCCCAGTAGCTAAGTACTTCGTTACTAACTTGAAAATACGGATGTATATTTAATTGCTGTTATAAAATTTAGAAATTCATTTCAAAATTAAGGATTATCTCCCTCATGCATAGCTCTTATCCCTGGGCGAATTTGGCTCCACTTGTTTGGCACGCTGTTTTTGGCTATATTTAACTCTAAAACTTCATAGTTATTTCGGATTTCAAACATTTCGGTTGAGCATCACCGAAGAGACATTATTTGTCGAAATGCGCATCTGGTGCATCAAAATTGGTACCGTATAAGTTTTACATCAGTAAATTTGCACTTGAATATTAAAACTGAAAAAAATTGACACAACCTGGAGTGGATGGAACCTTTTATTCAACTAAACCAGACTGTTGATATATTCATTTTTATCTCACCTGAGCTGAAAGCTCAAGTGAGCTTTTCTGATCACCCGTATTCCGGCGTCCGTCCGTCTGTCCGTCTGTAAACTTTTCACATTTTCAACTTCTTCTCAACAACCACTGGGCCAATTTCAACCAAAGTTGGCACAAAACATCCTTAGGTTAAGGGAATTCTAAATTGTTAAAATAAAGGGCCAGGCCACCTTCCAAGCGGAGATAATCAAGAAAAGGTAAAAATAGGGTAGGGTCATTAAAAAATCTTCTCAAGAACCACTGGGTCAGAAAAGATGAAATTTATAGATAAGCTTTATTAGGTAGTGCAGATTCTAAATTGTTAAAATCATGGCCCCTGGAGGTCGGATGGGGCCACAATAGGGGGTCAAAGTTTTACATACAAATATATAGGAAAAATCTTTAAAAATCTTCTTCTCAAGAACCGCTGAGCCAGAAAAGTTGAGATTTATGTGAAAGGTTCCTTCTATAATGCAGATTTTGAATTGTTAAAATCATGGCCCCCTGGGGTAGGATGGGGCCACAATAGGGGGTCAAAGTTTTACATACAAATATATAGGAAAAATCTTTAAAAATCTCCTTCCCAAGAACCACTGAGCCAGAAAAGCTGAGATTTATATGAAAGCTTCCTGATATAGTACAGATTATAAATTGTTAAAATCATCGCCCCCGGGGATCGGATGGGGCCACGATAGGGGGTCAAAGTTTTTTGGGGGTTTTTTTGTTTGTTTTTTTTTTTCGTTTTTTTTTATATAGTGCAGATTCAAGTTTGTTAAAATCATGGACCCCGGGGATTGGATGGGGCCTCAAGGGGGCATCAAAGTTTTACATACAAATTTATAGGAAAAATCTTTTAAAATCTTCTTCTCAAGAACCACTGAGCCAGAAAAGCTGAGGTTTATATGAAAGCTTCCTGATATAGTGCAGTTTATAAATTGTTAAGATCATGGCCCCCAGGGGTCGGATGGGGCCACAATAGGGGTCAAAGTTTTACATACAAATATATAGGAAAAATCTTTAAAAATCTTCTTCCCAGAACCACTAAGCCAGAAAAGCTGAGATTTATATGAAAGCTTTCTGATATAGTTCAGATTCAGGTTTGTTAAAATCATGCCCCCCTGGGGTAGGATGGGGCCACAATAGGGGATCAAAGTTTTACATACAAATATATAGGGAAAATCTTTAAAAATCTTCTCAAGAACCATTGGGCCAAAGAAGTTCACATTTACATGAAAGCTTTCTGACATAGTGTAGATTCAAGTTTGCAAAAACCATGGCCTCCGGGAGTAGGTTTGGGGCCATGATAGGGATTACGGTTTTACATGCAAATAGATATGGAAAATCTTCTGATATGGACCAAGGTGACTCAGGTGAGCGATGTGGCCCATGGGCATCTTGTTTACTCTCTCTCTCTCTCTCTCTCTCTCTCTCTCTCTCTCTCTCTCTCATAAAACATTTTTTCCCCTGTAAATTGAAGATTGATGCATATGCCACTTGTCTTGATATTACAGAATAGAAGAAAACAAAGAATTATTAAAAAAGCTGGTCTTAAAGTGGATCACAAAAAAAAAAATCACTTAGACTTAAGATTGGTATTTTGTCTTAAATTTTAAAACTACGTTAGAGCTGTCTTAACTTTCTAAGAGTATCGTTAAGTTCGTTCAAAATGGCCGCGCTGGTTGCATTTTTGAGGCGAGTAAGAGAACATGAACGTGATGTCCGCGATGAAGATGTCTGCCCCTACCAAGAAGCGAACAAATCATTTATTTAAGAAATAATAGACCGTCGGTAGATCGAAAACACAGGATCTTGACGTTGAAAATCATATAATGAAAAAAAAATTGTTTTTCTATAAGCAGAGTATTGACGTAAAAAAGTTTGTTTACAGGAAAAGAAGTCAAATCCCTGTAATCGAAAAGTAACACCGATAGCCCAGAAAAATTGGGAGTGGGCGTTTTCAAATGTTTAGGCATAAATATGACATCTTGTGTGATCAAAATATCGCAGGATTGATCGCCCGAAAATCCATTTCACTGCCTGATCGTAGTTTGTAAAGTAGACGTATATGTGCAAGTAGCACGTACACATACGACCGTTTCAATAAAAATTTTCGATACAAAAGTACATTTATTAACCTGACTGAGTTTGTTGACAATATGTGGAAGAAGAAAACAATCATTACTTGCAGTCTGCATTTGCACACGAATGATGTGCAGTCCAAGCCCGAATTTGAAATTAATCAGAGTTATCCTTCTTTGCTACATCTACGCACACAATCGACAAAATAAATAAAGGCATTGAATTTAACCGTGTTCAGTGCCTCTCTTTCGCTTTTTCCGAACTGGTGACTTCCAAGGGCAATGCACATCGGAGGTTACGAGCAGGAATTACTGACAGGATGACAATTATCCATGAATCTATATTTTCTGCTGATTTGACGGGTTTATTGCTTCAGATTCACTTTGATTCTATTATGTTATATATATTCAATCCCATATATGTTGACTATTTGTTCTTTTATTTTTTAATTTACTTTCCGTCAGTTACAGCTTGTATTGCTTTAACTTAAGTCTAAGTCTAGAATCTTAAATTGCTATGGCAACAAGGGACTCTTTTGCGTAGAGGTATTGCTTTAAGACAATCTTAGTTAAGATTTGCTTAAGTTCATTTTGTGATCCATTTAAGTCAGCAATCTTACCTAAGTTCAAATCTTAATTTAAAGTCAAAATTTTGACTTAACTTTAAGACAGTTTCATGATCCTGGAGTCAGGGAGATAACTCTTGTTATACCTCAGTGCAATCGGATCACGCGCTCGTCTTTTTCCGTAACCGGTAAGAAGACTCGCACGTGGATCGGCGCAAGAATTGCATCAAATCGATGCATTTCTTCGCCGGAAGCGCGCCCGTGGATGAGAGTTAAAAGGCCAGAACCGAATTCCTGAATAATATGTCATTTATATTTTCACCACAGATTCAGTTTTGGTATCATTAACGTCTTATTCACTCTAATAAATAACATGTAGGTGGAAATTGATTATGGTACAATACCTTAGATGTGTAAAATATCTTAGATGCACTTGAAAGTTCACGTTTCATAGTGTAACGTACGACTGTGATGTCAAAGTTATGTTTATGCATACGTAACAACCAACTCTGATGGCGTCGATCCACACACGAGGTTCATTTGCGGTTACGGAAATAGCCGAGTAGCTACGATTGACCTCAGTACACCTTGCGCTTTATGACGTCACAATGAAAAAAATGTGTCACGGCATAGTTGTATCATGGGGAAATGTCATGATATTTACTTCTTATCTACTACCGCTGTCAAGTGTTAAGCGGCGTATGTGTAAATCTCCACAACATAATAATGATAATAATAATAATAATAATTTTTCTGAAATGATCATTTATAAATAATTTGTTCGATATTATAAAAGTCTACAATTTTTATATATAGTATGCGTTATATTTAATTTCCATTAAAATTTTGTTGTGACCTTGAAATCGCCCCTAATGGGCATCGGTATTTGAAATACATGGAGAAAGTCAGTTGTCTGTAAACTACAGCATGGCTCTGATAAATCATGATGATCGGTACCGGTTGCTGATATTTTGTGTCAAACCATGAGATGATCACATGTAATATCTGTGAATCTTGCAAGGGAAAGTAGGATTTATTTTGATGCTGTTATAATCAATCACTATTTGTGAATAGTATCCTCAAATTTGACAAGGTTCATCATTAACGAAGCTAGGAATGTTTATGACATTCACAATCATTTAAAAAACTAAAAACCTGACCATGCTTTACCTCTCGAATTACATACACTTTATATTTCAATACTATGACATCTACATCAGCTGATCGAGCGATTTATTGCATGGACTTTGAAATGTTAAAAAACGCGACTTATATGACCAAGTAAGAATAAAAGAGGGATCATCTCTAGTATATTTTAAAATAGTCTTTATTTTTTCTGAGGAACATCTTCATAACGGCATGGATATTGTGAATATAAGAGATTTGTAAAGTGTCATTTTCACTAACTTTACGTTGCCCCCCCCCCCCCCTAGATCCGCCACTGACTGGGCTTTATAACAGTTGCATGTTCAGCTATGTATAGAAACATCAAGTAATGGAACAAGAAAAGGGAATTTATCTCAAAGATGTAGTACATGCATATGGGACAGGTTCGGGCTAATGAAACACAGAATTTATGACGAAGCGGGGCCGTGGAAAACCCGCCGGGAAATTGAAGATATTGTATTGTATTGAATTTAGAAAACAAACAAACAAAAAATTTCTAACAAATGTGATACTACAATACTTGACAAATAAATATAATTTATCATTTTGGGGCTGGAATTGTATTTTGTTTATGAAAATGCTCAATACACTATTAAAAAGTTGTACAAATATTATAAAACAAAGTGACAAATCGCATAAATGAAATAATTCTTTTTAATCTGTTACCATGGAAACAAAGCCCGATGGGTACAAATGTTATATGCTTTCTTAAATGTTTATGATCCAAATATTATGTTTAAAGTGAAATTTTTCTGACGTAAAGCTGCTCAATATATATTTTTGTTGCCATGTAATTGAAATTTTATTTAAGATATAAAATGTAATATTTTTTGTGTTTTAAAATAAAAGTGTTCTACCAATTAGTTTAACCTTATAGATAATACCTTTTAAAAATTCTACCAGCTTTTTACCCCATAAGTTTGCATCCAGTAGTTTTTATGTCACTAGTATTCCCTTTTGTACAAATATCCCGAAAATGTAAAACATCACAAAATTAAGCCCATCTGGTCAAAAAACGACACGGGCAACTTTTTTAAAAGTCATTTCTAGAAGACGCATGTCTACTGAACATACTGATACACATATACAACATGACTGTGTTCGCTAGATGTCAAAATGTCGCAAACCTTACCTTAATTTAGTTCCATAAATCAGTATATTTCAATATCAATTGTAATATTTAGCAATACGATTGATTACAAATTGAATTTTGTTCTACATGTACATCTCGTCTTACAATCAAGCAGATCATCAGTTGTCAATACTGAGGGGGTTATGGAGGTGCAGAAATTGCTAGCTTTAACGATGTATTAAAACAGTTTATGCTATTTGATGGCTCTCCTATCTCCCGTCAATATTTTACCCAACAATTACAGACAGTCTTAGCTTTTTGCAAGATTCCATTTCAGAATTACCACACAAATAGTTTCCGTATATGCGCTTCCTCAACAGCAGCTGCTCTAGGTTTCACCGAAATACATTTTCAAACCTTGGGTCGTTGGAATTCCAACGCCTTTAGGAAACATATCAGAATCCATACATTGACTTTGTAGTATTGTTTCCATCTTGAAAACAAAGGCTTCAGATCGATTATCAGAGACAATTCTAGTATTTGACATTACAGGTTAGTTTTCATGCGTTGTACTAGACAATACCTATGCCAACCCATTTACCAGTCAGGGGCTGTTTTTGGGGTTTACAATAAAAAAAAATTCATGTGTTCATTTTCAAATTTTCCATGTATATTTATTTATATGTTTAAGATAGCTGGGGAGTCAACAAGATAACCTACTTTTTAAACAAATTATGTATGACTTAATTTTATAGTCTAACTTGTTACAGTGGCATGAACACCCCTTTTTATAAGGTTGCACTGTTCGTTATCTTCACCTTTCATGTAGTCCGAGTACCTTTACTATGAAAAGTATGAAATATGTTTAGTCCCTTTACTTTGGAAACGTGTCATTGATAATTTTACTTTCTGCAGCACCCATTTTTGTAGGTACATATGTCACTCCTTTTGATCGATATAATATGGGATGATATCGCTTTACTTTTGTACTCTTGTACTTTTATATTGGGTTCTACTTCAGGGATTGTATTTTTCTATATATGTGCTTGTATATACGTTACTCCTTTTTATTGTCATTTATTTATTTAATAAATGACAATTTTTACCTTTTATACGAATTTGGCTTATTTCGGGACAGGCTGACATAAAAATAGTTCTTTTAATTAATATGATTAGAATATACTATGCATGCAGTTCAATCCACATCATTGACAATAGTAATGATATTTGTAATATCTATTCAGCTCTCCCATTTTATATCAAATTAATATATTACATATTCATTTACATGCATATACATATTACTGTACATATAAACTAATACGCACATAGACATACACACACGTTAATGTGAAAGTTGTTTTTAATATAAAAAAGAACAGAAAAAAGAAGAAAAAAAGGATAAAAAGTAAAATAAATGAAACAAGATGTGTTTGTGAAACACAAATGCCCCCGATAATGGCCAATTTCGAAGATAGCCAAGGTCACAAGGGCAACTATCTTGGTACCAGTAGAAAGATCTTGTCAAAAGAAATGCTCATGTACAATATGAAAACTCTAATATTTACCATTTAGAAGTTATGACCAATGTAAAAAAAAAAAAAAAAAGTAGGTCAATTGTCAAGGTCAAAAGGTTCAATACCAACAGAAAGGTCTTATCACAGGGAATACTCATGTGAAATATCAAAAATCTATCACTTATTTTTCAAAAGTTATTAGCAAAGTTAAAGTTTTCAAAAAGTAGCTCAAACTCCAAGGTCAACGTCACGGGGTCAAAAATGTTGGTACCCACGGAAAGTTCTTTTCACAAGGAATACTCATGTGAAATATCAAAGCTTTATCATTTATTATTCAAAAGTTATTAGCAAGGTTAAACTTTTCAAAAAGTAGGTCAAAATCCAAGGTCAAAGTCACAGGGTAAAAAATGTTGGTACCTACGGAGAGGCCTTGTCACAAGGAATACCCATGTAAAATATCAAAGCTCTATCACTTACTGTTCAAACGCTATTAGCAAGGTTAAAGTTTCAGACAGAATGACAGAATTACAGAATGACAGAATGACAGACAGGACAAAAACAATATGCCCCCGATCTTCGATCTTGGGGGCATAAAAATACATATTAATGATATTATTGGGGTACATGATCATTTGGTGGTAGTAAGAAAAATATTTCTAATAAAATGTTATACACATATGAATTATAACACATCACATATATACTGTCAGTTGTTTTTAAACTCTGTTTTAACAATGTTTTTTTCTATGATGATTCTTCCCTCAATAATTGAATTTAGACCCTTGTACTTAGCACTGGGTGGTTTTTACACTTACTTGAATATATAATTCTTAGTTATCAAACGTATCAAATTTTGTACTTTATAAACATTATTGTTCTTATATTTACCAAATGATATTGTTGTTTTGTCGAACGATAAAGATATTTCAAACTTGTACAATAACCACTCTTCAATATCATTCCAAATCTCCTTTGCCAAATGATGCCCAACAAATAGATGTTCGATTGATTCAATTTCATTATTGCAGAAATAGCATGTTGGGAACTTTTTAATCTTAAGTTTATAAAGATACGAATTTGTGGGAATTGTTCTATGTAACACTTGAAGCTGTAACGAATGAAGTTTGATTCTTTTATGACTTTTAAAAGGAGTTCAAAAAATGTTGCTTCATTCACTCGAATTGAAATAATATCCATCTTCATTCCATTTTAATGTTGAAATACTTGTTTCCTTCTTTATATCAATGGAAATATTATTTATATCGTAACACCCTATCATATTGATCTAGAATATTCTCAAAGAACTAGGCATAATAAGTCTATGGGAAACATCGTATCATTTTGTTTTCTATTTAAAAAAACCTGTCCATCACTGAATGAATTAATCTTCTGATCCAAGTTGATTTTAATGCTAAAATAAACTTAGAATAATCCACCATTTTAAGGCCACTATCTCTGTAATCCTGAATGGTAGTATTTTGTATTTATTTGAGGATTTTATTTCCCCAAAGAAAAAGTTAAATTTCATCTTCGAATGTGTTTATGATTTCCTCTGATGGATTTGGTAAAGTAAGTATCATGTGGTTTAGTTTAGGGATAATTAGTGCCTTAATTACAGTTACTCTACCAATAAGAGTTAATTTTCGTCGTTTCCATCGAGTTAATATTTTTTAATATCATTTAATTTTGATATATAGTTAAGATTGATCATTTTATTTAATTCCACTGAAAATTGAATCCCTAAAATATCAAACGTTGTGTTATTCCACTCCAACTCGTCCACTCAGAATGATCATATACATGTACATCTTTTGCGAATTTTTTACTACCAATCCATATCATTTTTTTCTTGAAAATTTATTCTAAACCCTGAAAATTTTGTAAAGTAATATATTTATCTAAGAATTCCATCCATTGATTCGAGTGATCCATCAGAGATTAATGACATATCGTCTGCATATTGTGAAATATTGTACTCTTCTCCATCTATTAATATGCCTTTTATATCTTTATTTTTGTGAATAAAAATACCCAAAATTTCAGCACACAACAGGAAAAGATATATGGATATAGAATTTCCCTGTCTACAGCCTCTTTCTGGATTGATAAAATCAGATATAATTCCCTTCTGTATGACACAGGATTTATTATTATATCTCAGGATGTTTTTGCTGTATAAATAATAGGCGAAAAAATTGCTATTTCTTCTGGATAACGCTAGCCGTGAAATAGTTTCTGAACTATCTGCCCTGGGGAAATAGCCTCAAAACTATTTACCGAATGCTATATTTTCCTGCATTATTTTTTTCGAAATATCTCAAGTGTTATCAAATCTGTGATGTCAAAGTCCGATAATTCTTTTTAGTTTTCCAAACGCCAATGGAGACGTGTAAACTTCAGTTTGGTATGTCTGACACAAGTAAAGTTTACTTTGGTATGATGAAACACCTATTAAGTTTATTGCCCTCCTCGACAGCAACTATTTCGCTCGGCTGCTCCTCGGGAAATAGTTGCTGTCTTGGGGGACAATAAACTTGCTATTGTCCTCGTAGGCAGTTAATAGGTGTATAATATTACTATAAAAGTCTCTATCCAGCTTTTGATTGAGGTTCCAAAGTTAAGATAAAAACTGTGTAGTATATACAATTTCACGAGATAGTATTAATAGCCTTTTCAAAGTCTATAAGCATTAACAGTCCAGGGATTTGATTGCAATATGTATATTCCATTATGTCATAAATCATTCTGATATTTTCTCTAATGTAATCTTCCTTTTATAAAACCAGTTTGATCTGTTTGTATTAATTTACTTAGGACTTTTTTATTCGCCCAGATATACACCCAGATGCTAATTCATGCATAGCATTTAAAAGACGTCAATTTTTCAAAACTTCTCTTGGTTTACCTACTTTTGATATACAAGTAATAATTCCTAGTCTATTTGTATATGAAAATTGCATTAATTCATAAGTATTATGTATTGCCCTTGTCACAAATTTACTAATATCTTTATCCAAACAAAATTAAAAAATCATATGTAAATCCATCTGGTTACGGACTTTTATCATTTTTTTTTAAAAAATATGTCTTCTTTGGTAATTGCACCTATAAACTACGTGATTCTCTTTCTCTTAATCTGGATGTGTTATAATATTTAGTCTATTGTAAATACTACAGTTTGCTTCTACATTTTTCTCTTTTTATCTAAATTTTCATAAACTCTTTTAGTTTCCTCTAAATTGTCTTCTTGATTACATATTGTACATTTATCATTTGTGATTATTTCTGGAATTTGTTTACTAATATAATTTCTGGACTCTCAGCTTCCAAAATAATTGGTTGGTTTTTCTCCTTCCTCAACCCAGTTAACTCGACATCCAATGCAATGACCTTTCATTTTATTTTTCTAATCTCTATTTGTTTGCTAGATTATTTCCAATATTTTTGTTACATTCTGTTTTAATCTTAACATCTCTATTTCTAACTGAATTTTGTGCTCCTGTTTTATTTTTCTTAGAAAAGTGTGAGGTAGTTTTTCATCTAATTTCCATTTGCAGAGTATACAGAAATAGTTTATCACTAACTGTTAATTGTAACTTTTCATCATTAACAGAACATAAATTTTCCATACTATAAACAGGGCATACATACTGGGTTTTGTCATAATAATGAAGGCCCGTGTTGGGAATGTTGTACTAAAGTATTCAACACCATCGAGTTATCTATCTTACTTGAAAAATTCCTTTAACTGAGCCTCCCTATCGATAAAAACCATTCAACTATTCACTTGCTGAGAATATAGATATGAGAGCGCTCTGAACACGGTCAGATGACAGATATGATCTGTTGCCCAGAATCATTCATCTAACCAACAGTGAAATTATCTATAGAAAGCTTCTCATACAGGTACTCAACTCATTTTTTGAAAGAAAGGAAATGGATTCAGTGTATGAAATTTACTTTACTCAAATCAAATATGCAGAAGTTACATGTAGCTCGGGCGAGGATACAGATAGTTTACTCGGATTATTTTGGATTTAGAAGATGAGAGGAATTCAAGTGCATCATGTTCAGCAAACTTTGACCTGAAATTAAACTTTTATAGCGATATATCTGATGAAGTTATTAAATCAACCGGTATTTTAAATGAGTACCGAGTAGAAAACGCATAACTATGTATTACATGTACCCGTTTGAAAGGTAAAACAGAGAATAATGAAGCTAATATACTTTCTGTGACACCTATTTCCGTTACATCTTTGTACCTTGGCTCGAGGACTAAATCAACTGAACACAAATGGTAAGCATATGAGTACGTTGAAATTAACATCATATCTAAAGTTGAGATCATGATAACATTCGGTTAACAATTCCAAGAAGCGAGTGGTATTGTGCATGGGATTCTTAATTCATGTAAAAAGCAATTTCGTTCAATAACAGTGATAAAGTATTCCGGTGGATGTTTCAGCTCAGTGTGTGCAAATAAGATTAAGTATTTTCTGTGGAAATTAAAATGTAAAAAACAATTATGTACAATCTTTAGTTTTCTTATGCTTGCAAACTTTAAACCAACAATTGAAAAAATATTTGTTCAAAGTAAACCGTTTACTATTCAACAGTTTAGGACTGAATACTTGACTTTTAAACTGCTAAGTATTGAATGGTTTAACTATTCAATTACTAAACACAGTGGATGTCGTCACTGGTTTTTAAAATTGTAGTATCCAAGATTTTATTCTCCGATTATTATCATTTTTCACTGTTTTATATCCTAAAGTCGGCAGGTAAAGATCACAGTCACTACTGATACTAATTGGTATCCCTCTCTCATATAGAAAAATCCATGTTAACAAGGGTTCAAAACATATGATATATCTTTGTGTTCAACTTAAAACATACAATCTTTATTTTCAACATAACAACTATTTGTTTTTCTTATCATCTATCTGTTGAAATTGAGTGCAACTAGAAAATCCATGGGACATAGAGTTCGATTTGCACCCATGATTACATTGTACAATAAAACACGGTTAACACAAACTTTCCAGGACCAGCTAGTTCGTGAAAGCCAAACTTCGTTGTTGTTTTTTATTTTTGTTTCATAGGGGAATAAATATTATTTTCCAACAAGCATGAATTCGTCACAAACGTCTTTGTTAACCCTTTAACTATCAGACATTTTCTAGTTTTCGTTATATGCTGATAAAAAAAATTTCAAATAAAAATTTAGACATTTTCTAGTAACATTTTCAAAAAGCAACCCATTTATATCCTGAATAGAAAAATTTTGAAGTTTTCAATTATGTAGTGAAATGTGGTGTAACCGTTGCCATGACGACGAAATGAGCCCACAAACTACAAAAATGTGCGTTTTTTTTTTTTTTTTTTACCCTTTTCTATTTATAATACACTCAAATTAAATGATTAACAGCCATCATTTAAATATATTTAGGATTATTTGTATTCATAAACATGTACAGAGTATTCACATTTACAAAATAGTGATATTTATTCTAGATATACATAAACATTGAAGTACTAAATGTGCATGTTACACTTGAATGGCATTACTTTTTCTTATTTTCCTTCAAAACTTAAAAAATGGCTCAAATCATTTTTTCACCCTTTTCTTCTCTTGAAATAGAAAATCTGTTCAATAAACTACACTTTGTATCACAATATCTACTTCATGTAAGTACCGATATCATAAAAACATAAACAGTACAAGTTCAAATCTTATGATGAAATTGATGCATAAATACAAAATAGTTTGTAAAATTGTACATTTACTTAGAGTTTTTACAGTAACAGCAAATGGTTTATACCAGTAATCAAAACAAAGCAATCAAAAGCATTTAAAGGTAATGAGAATATGCTGGTTCTCATAACATACAACAATATCAACAGCTAATCATGAGGTAGCAGATTCTTAACATGGTGTGTTGGGACACATGCACCTTTACAGAGGTGAATATTGCAAACATTGCACCCATACACTATATCTCGCCTCACGCCTAGGGAACTGCACCGATTGCACCGCCGCTTACTTTCACTAAGTTTTTTGCTAGTGTGTCTCGCAATACTGGTTGTGGTAACTGGACGGTTACGGGGCCGAAAAAATGTAGCAAATGGTTCAAGCTTTCCAAATATCATATACATTTTTAATCATTGTCTTTGTTATAAAAGATGTAACAAGCAGAAGATAACACAATTTTTGTCATTACGGCTTAATTTTCTTACTTTCCGGCAACAATGTGCGATTTTCAATGCATGTTTTCGATAAGTTTCCAACATCGTACAGAAAAAAACTTTGAGTAGAAAAAATGTTTAGTATTTACTCTCCGTTTTGAAAATATAATTTGTTTCATTATATTCCAATTATTAATAAAACGCCATCAATTTAATCACATCGGCACTTAAAAGGCGTCAAAAGGCGTCACTGGGCGTTAAAGTGTATTACTGTAGTTTTAGGAAAAACAATATAAACGTGTGTTGCAGTATCAAACAGTGTAAATAATTACGCAATCAATGTAACATTAAACATGACCTCTCACTGATATTATTATTATTCATCTTTAAGTTGTTGTAACATAAATTGTTTGCAATGGAATTTCTTGTTCAGACCACCTTTCATTAAATAAATAATCTTACGAATTTATAGAAAAAGAAGTATTAGGAGTAGGCAACAAAAAAAGGTTGGGAAAACGAGTCTCTCACATTTTAGAATCATTTAATTTTCCAGAACCACTGAACCAATTTCATTCCAACTTGTCACAAATCATAATAAGTTATAAAGCATATTTAAATGAAGGGACTTGCTCCTTTTAAAAGTGATATAATGAAAAAATGCCGAAAATAGGATGGGATCATTTAAAAAATATCATCAACAACTAGCATGAAATGTTAAGATTAAATAAAAGCTTCTGGACACATTGTACACTCTAGTATTCCTTTATATATATATATATATATATATATATATATATATATATATATATATATAAATTGAAGATAACGAACCGTGATCAATCTCATAACCCCTATAAGGCATACCAAATAAAGAGTTAGAAAAACACGGACACCTGGTCATACCAGTAGTGAGATAATGTGCCTAAGAGGAGTAAGCAGCCCCTGTCGACCAGTCAAACCCACCCTGAGCCCGATATCTTGTTCAGGTAAACGGAATTATCTGTCAAAATTAGTGGGTCAAGAGTTTCTTTGTAAACGACTTGGGACAAGTCAGACAGCATTTGACCCACTGATAGGTTGTATTGGCAAACTAAATTGTTATAACGACAAAAACTTTTGCAAAATGCTTACTTTAAACGAGACTGTCAAATTCCTTGCACCATCACCATGTTTGTCAGCAGCCTGTCTCGATTTAAAAACTGATCATACGCAGAACACATTCTTGCCTATCGAATCAGTTGAGAGATATAAACACCATATGGACGTGGTAATGGAATAGTGCTACATAAATATGGGAAATTGATGATGGAGAAGCTGAAATCACCCCGTTTGTCATAAAGTTGAGTTGTTAGTTTGCCGTTAGTATCTACTTTCAATAAAATATATGTCTTAAAACGCAGGATTTGATTTGTGTTAAATCTATCACTTGGCATTGTTTTGTTATCTTATTTGACTCAAAGTTCAACTAAAAATGGTAAACCTCATTGTTTCACGAGTTTTTACTCAGATTCCATTGAAATAGCAGGAAAGAAGAAAATTTTTAATTTACAATTGTGATTGATGAACCAACTTAATCAAACTAAAGTGAAAAATATTAGAAACACAACGTTTAAACAATGATCTAAAATGGGAACATTCTCACAATTAAACATCCGATATCTTACACTTAGACAGATAAAATCCGCAACAGTGACATACAAAAGAAAACGCACATAACAAATACAGTAAAACTCGAATATAGCTAACACGGATATAGCGAAAATACGACTTTAGCGAAGTGAAAACGATTTCCCCGGCAAATTCTTTATATATTTTATATAAAAAGCTGCGTCTATAACGAACACGGATATAGCGAATTTACGGATATAACGAAGTAAATTCCTATTCCCCTTGAATTAAAACTGAACGTAAAAATCACCTTTTATAACGAATTTATTTTTTTCATTTTAAACTCTTTGTGATTTTTAACAATCGTTTTCCATTGACATAAAGGATTCACACTTATTACAAAATTTCCGTCTGTATTTTTTGAAAAAAGGTTGTTAACGCAAAACAATACTTACACATACGTTTAGGAAATATATTGTCGGTATTGTTTACTATTATTGTTAATCAAATTTGAAGTTTGATTGCATTTATTTTATAATACACTCCTTTATTTGTGTAAAACAACAAGTAAATGACAGTTGCAATAGACTGTACATGTATATGTATTGCACAAAATTGTGTTGACATTTCTCTCTCGACATATTCTTGCATGACTTAATAATCCATCAAGATAAATTATCATACATAAATCAATGTTTATATTTCTTGTATAAAAATATTTCTTCTCGAAAATATATAGGCTTCATTTCTATTAAAGAAAATACAAACGCAAGTATATGCAAGGTGAAGATAACGAACAGTGACCAATCTCATAACTCCTTTAAGCAATACAAAATAGATAGTTGGGCAAACACGGACCCCTGGACACACCAGAGGTGCCTAGGAGGAGTAAGCATCTCCTGTTGACCGGTCACACCCTCCGTTAGCCCTATATCCTGATCAGGTAAACGGAGTTATCCGCAGTCAAAATCAGTGTGCCAAGAACGGCTTAACAATCGGTATGAAACACGTCAGACAGCATTTGACCCAATGCAAGGTTGTACTGACGAAGTAGATCGTTATAACGACCATAGAATTTGCGAAATGCTGACTTCAATCGAGACTGTTGAAATCCCTGTACTATCAACTTGTTAGTCAGCAGCTTACCTCGATATAAAAACTTACTATACGCAGAACAAGCTCTTGCATATCGAATCAGTTGAGATATATAAACACCATACGTAGGGGATAATGGAATATTGCTACATAAATATGGGAAGTTGACAATGGAGAAGCTGAAATCATCCCGTTTGTCATACATTGTTGTTTTCTTATATAACTGTTATACATGTAGAACAAATCAGTTTTATAACGAATTTGTTATATTTGAATTATGAATTCGCCATAAACATATAGCGAATTACGCTTATAGCGAATTTTATAGAGGGTCCCCAGAAATTAGCCATATAAGAGTTTTACTGTATACCGACCAATCTCATAAAACCTGTAAACAAAATACTAGAAGATGACAAACACATGCTCCTGTAAACAACATTCATAGACCTGTGCATTCATATTACACAACAACCCCTTTACATATGGCATTACTTAACTCACTGTTCTGACATGACTGCAGCGTCTTTAATGATGTCATCAGTTCATTTGCCTTTGGTTGGTAATTCGAGTGTTTAGCTTTGGCAAAATATCGTATGACAGTTGCTACATGAGTTTTTATATTTTCTTTTGAAAAGTCAAACTGTATAACAGTTCTTTTCCTCCCTTGACTAATTTTACTTATTACATGCTGTGCGTTTGTGTCCTTTTTCTTGTAGTATTTGTTTAGCTTTTCGTCAGCCACATTACGGTTCGAAAAGCCTGTGCACACAGGAACATGTTAGTGTAAACAAACGGAACTACAATAATCTGGGAATAAATCCCTTTCTCTAAGTCGTAACTTGCAAATATTGGAAGTTATGATGAAAATGACTAATATCTGTTATAATATATGTATTACATTTAATCTTCCCCTTAAAAAAACGACCCCTCCAAAAATGAAAAGCGAAAAAAAATATTGGAAAAATATTACATTTGAACTCGGAATGTATCGTTTAAGTGTAAGATTACCGACCACCTAAACCACTAGGCCACCCAGGCATGTGAGTTTAAAGGTTTAGCGTTTGACAGGCTGCTAAATCTCAAGGTAAATTTTGATAACGATTTTTTCATATTTTATCCATTTTCAACAAGAGAGCCACCTTAAACAAAATTTCTCAAACGGACTTATATACAGTCATAATCAAGTAAAACGATTTTAGTGTTTTATTTCTGGTTTAAGGTGGCCTTTTGCAACAGTTTGCAATTTTTATGCCCATTACGTTACAACTACCTGTTTTTGGCTATATTTAGCTCTAAAACTTCATAGTTATTTCGGATTTCAAACTTTTCGGTTGAGCATCACTGAAGAGACATTATTTGTCGAAATACGCATCCGGTGCATCAAAAATGGTACCGTATAATTTTGCATTATGACCACTGGGTCGAGGCCTCTGCTGGTGGACTGGTCTCAACAGCCCAGTAGCTAAGTACTTCGTTACTAGCTTGAAAATACGGATGTATATTTAATTGCTGTTATAAAATTTAAAAATTCATTTCAAAATTAAGGATTATCTCCCTCGTGCATAGCTCTTATCCTTGGACGAATTTGGCTCCACTTTTTTGGCACGCTGTTTTTGGCTATATTTAGCTTTAAAACTTCATAGTTATTTCGGATTTCAAACATTTCGGTTGAGCATCACTGAAGAGACATTATTTGTCGAAATGCGCATCTGGTGCATCAAAATTGGTACCGTATAAGTTTTACAACTACTATATACTCTATATAATCACGGTGATGTTTATGCTTATCAAATAAAGATACTATCAACATATCGATATTTTTACCAAGTCATTTGGGTAAACACAAGTATAAACTGACATTGTATAGCAGAATATTTGTAAAAAATGATATTCAAAAAATAGGTATTTATGTAGGCGAAATTGCATACCAAGTGTTCTATACCCCTTTGTAGAATAATGACTTTAAACGACTACTGACACATAAACGATTTTGTCAGTATAATGAAAGGTGAAGATAACGAACAGTGATCGATATCATAATTCCCATAATGAATACAAAATAGATAGTTGGACAAACAGACCCCTGGACACATCAGAGGTGGGATAAAGTGCTCAGGAGGAGTAAGCATCCCCTGTCGACCAGTCACACTCGCCGTGCGCCCTATATCCTGATCAGGTAGTTATATGTAGTCAAAATCAGTGTGCCAAGAACAGCCTAACTATCGGTATGAAACATGTCAGACAGCATTGATTTAGAAATTGATCATATGCAGGGCAAGTTCTCGCGTATCAAACCAGTTAGAAGATACAAACATATATTCAAGTAGAAATAAAATATTACAACATAAATATGAGTTGTTAACGGTAGAGAATCGGAATTAATCCCATTTGTCACAAAGTTGATTTATTAGTTTACTATCAAAGTCTTTGTTCAGTAAAACATCCAAGTAGGAAACATATGTTTAAAACTTTGTATCATTTATATCGAATTCACTGGGATAAACCGGTATGCGATCGACATATGAATGGAAATTAATATTTTTCATATATCTATTGTTCTAAGGCAACACGCACTTGGTTCATTTGAACACTTACAAAATTCTAGAACTAAAAGGAAAACCAATCAATAATATATGATAGTACACTGTTGTTATGAAAATGCATAGGTTGTGTTGACTATGTTTAAAACTCGCTCTTGTGTGTTATCTCGAATTTAAGATGTGATTACTTTGATTGAATGAACAACGTAATAATTTCAAAACTATCTATAGACCACACTAAATAATTTTCTCTATATTTTCTATTTTTATGTTCTCATCTTTTCACACTGTTTTAAAGTGAGAAAGTTTCCCAGTTTACTTTCGGTAGGTCGGTGATCTCTTCCCAGGTGCATTGTATCTGGGTTATCTCGTCCACCAACAAAAACTTGGTGCCACCATATAACTGAAAAATTGTTGAGTGTGGCGGAAAACATCAAATCAAATCACATTGTTTTATCCCTGAAAAACAGACAATGTTATCGTTGATATATTTGACTACAAATGACTTAGATAAATGAAATGATTTAGCATCCCATCGTGTGTCGGTAGAAAGACACGCGTGATGCAGCATTTTATAGAAATACATACAAACTACATTATAGCTTTAGTGAGGTAGTAATGCTTCTGATTATCACAATGTCTTTGACCTGTCACGGCATAGTATGGAAATGTAAAGGTCACACTCCATTCATTGTAGCATTTAATATAATGATAGTCCAAGGTCAATAACAAAGATACACCGACTTCCTTTCCACCAAGTCTTTCATTTTATTACTGATGCAATGTACATTTTCATATCAAGCTTAAAAATCCAAAAACGATACAAATTAATAGAGACGGTTAACAATGTTTTAAAAATAAAAGTTGACCTATTCATTCTACTTTGGCTAAAAGAAATGTATATGTACTGATGCAACCCACTTCAAAGTCAACTTTCTTGTAAATGTACATTTATCTATTAACACATAAATGCGTGTATATGTGTTTGATTTACTGCAACTATACAGAAACAAATACATGTATAAGTATTTCATAGGAAAGACTAATCACCTAACTTTTGATAAAAGTTACTCAGGTAAACAAATACTCTATCAATATTTGTTTGTAACATTCTCTACAGTAAAACCCTGCACATGCGGTACAAAATCATCTTATTAGAAAATTCGAAATCCATGTTACTAGAAACCATGAAATTTTACAAGCATAGATAGCTATACAAAAACATTTCCATGCATGCATAAACATTGCCGGGCACCCCCCTCCCCACTCCGCCCAAATTATACATAAACTTTACAGCGTAACTCTTAAGCCTTCAATATTACGGATATAAATATTAATCAAAATATTATGTTATCATATACTTTGCAAACATTGCGCTAAAGGCGTGAAACTTTTAAATGATAAACGCACATTCTAATGATTTTTCTTTTTACAAGTTAAAACGTCATGATTTCCAATAGCATCTTTAAAAAATTTCTTTCATAGAAAAACGCTACGCAGTCTTTCTCAATAAGTAGGTCCAAATTGCTTAATAAAAATAATGTAAAAAATCAACATTCATGTTATTTATGAAATAATATGCCGTTTCAAATTAATTAGTCAAAACTGATTTATATCATGTTCATCTTATATCTTGGTTATACAAATACTTTTCAATAAATTTAATGTTTTGAATACATAATATGATGAAGAGTTTTGTTAAAAGCATACGACAACATATGAGCATTGTGCGAGGAAATTTAATAAACAGAAATTGTATCAATTCATATTAATGTAACACAATTGGAAAAGAGAAATTAAAATTAGATATAATTTTCAATGTTTATTTCGATACTATAGAACTTCTTGAACCAGAAAATAATGATTTCAAGTCCTAAGTGGAGTATGAAATTTATCCACTTTGAGATATTACAACACAGGCAAATAATGACGGGTATTTCAGTATTCTCGACCCGATATCAATTTGGCAAGGTATGTCTCACTGTCTTTTTCCTGTCACCTTTACATTTACTTGATTATTACATAATTGTACCATACCAATGAGATGTTTCTCAAGGTTTCAATGACCCGATCTAGTAATCAGACTTCTTAGATCCGCGCCGTATACTCTGCGTAAGAAGCGATTGTGAGTGTATCTTAGGATCTGATTTTGATTAGATTGTCAATAACTTTAACTAAACTAATCAAGAATGTCTAATTCGACAAATGCTATGAATGTATTTATTCGCAATGCTTTTACAAATAGAGTAGTAGAAATTAATATGGATACTTATGAAATATGTTGACATTACCGACACATTTTTAATCAACCAAAAATCATGTTCTTTACCATTAGAACATGGATTCTACTATTCATTGTACATTTAAACTTAATGACATAAGTAAAGGTCGATCTTCACACTCAGTAAGCTACATTTAAACCTAATGACATAAGTAAAGGTCGATCTTCACACTCAACAAGCTAGGTCTATTTTCACTTTTTTAAAAGTAAAGTTTCAGGGTGATTGATTGATTGTATCTTGTTTAAACTGACATGAATTAATAAATACGTACACTTTTCTCATCTTATCCGCCATATTTCTCTCAGGTAGCCTAATTTACTCTACCCGTATATACCCCAAATGTGATTGTCACATCTGAGTGATTTTTCTAGGTGAACTCGACCAGTGCACATCTGCGATAGTAATATAATGTATGAAATTTACTTTACTCAAGTAATATGTAAAGAAGTTACATGTAGCTCCGCCGATGATACAGATAGTTTACTCGGGGATATTTTGGATTTAGAATATGAGAGTAATTCAAGTGCATCATATTCAGCAAGCTTTGACCTGAAATTAAACTGTTATAGAGATATACCTGATGAAGTTATTAAATCAACCGCTATTTTAAATGAGTACCGAGTAGAAAATACATAAATATGTATCACCCGTTTGAAAGATAAAACAGAGAATACTGATGCTAATAGTGGTTTGTGTGACACCTATTTTTGATACATCTTTGTACTTTCGCTCGAGGGCCAAATCAACTGAAGACGAATGGTACGCATATAAGTACATGTATATTGAATTTAACATCATTTCTAAAGTTGAGATAAGCAATATAAGATATAACACTGATATAACACAAGATTATATAAGATATAACACTGGCTTAGTCTGATTTTATTCTGATCATTCATTAGATCAACCTCACCAACAGATGTACGCCACTGATTGTCAATCAAAAAAGGTCAGTGTTCTGATGCTCTCATGTCCTACATGAGAACATGCGGTCAACAACACCAAAAAAGCGAGTGGTGTTGTGCATGGGATTCTTTTAAATTCAAGTAAAAAAGCAATTTCGTTCAATAACGGTGATAAAGTAATAGTGTGTATGCTTCAGCTCAGTGTGTGAAAATAAAATTAGATGTTTTCTGTGGAAATTGAGATGTAATAAAATTAGTTTATTTTTCATTTAGTTTTCTTACGCTTGCAAGCTTTAAACCAATAATTGAATAGATATCTGTTCAACAGTAAACCGTTTACTATTCAACAGTTTAGGACTGAATACTTGACTTTTAAGCTGCTAAGTATTGAATGATTTAACTATTCAATTACTAAACACAGTGGATGACGTCACTGGTTTTTAAAGTTGTAGTATCCAAAAACTTTATTCTCCGAGTATTATAATTTTTCACTGTTTTATATGCTAAAGTTGACAGGTAAAGATCAGGGTAATCACTAATACTAATTGGTATCCCTCTTCCATATAGAAAAACCCATGTTAACAAGGGTTCAAAACATATAATCTATCTTTATGTTCAACTTAAAACATATAATCTTTAATTTCAACATAACAACTATTTGTTTTTCTTATCATCTAATTGATGAAATTGAGTGCAACTAGAAAATCCATGGGACATGGAGTTCGATTAGCTTCTATGATTACATTGTACAATAAAACACGGTTAACACAAACTTTCCAGGACCAGCTAGTTCGTTAAAGCCCATCTTCGTTGTTGTTTTTTATTTTTCTTTCATAAGGGAATAAATATTTTCCAACAAGCATGAATTCGTTACAAACGTCTTCGTTAAAAGGGTATTACTGTAGTTTTAAGAAAAACAATATAAACGTGTGTTGCAGTATCAAACAGTGTACATAATTACGCAATCAATGCAACATTAAACCTCATGACCTCTCACTGATATAATTATTCTTCATTTTTAAGTTGTTGTAACATAAATTGTTTGCAATGGAATTTCTTTTTCAGACTACCTTTCATTAAATAAATAATCTTACGAATTTATAGAAACAGAAGTATTAGGAGTAGGCAACAGACAAAAGTTGGGAAAACGAGTGTCTCACATTTTAGAATCATTTAATTTACCAGAACCACTGAACCAATTTCAATCCAACTTGGCACAAATCATAATAAGCTATAAAGCATGTTTAAATGAAGGGACATGCCCCTTTTAAAAGTGATGTAATCAAGAAAAGCCGACAATAGGATGGGATCATTTAAAAAATATCATCAACAACTAGCATGAAATGTTAAGATTAAATAAAAGCTTCCGGACGCATTGTACACTCTAGTATTCCTTTATATATAGATATATAAAAGGTGAAGATAACGAACCGTGATCAATCTCATAACCCCAATAAGGCATACCAAATAAAGAGTTAGAAAAACACGGACACCTGGTCATACCAGTAGTGAGATAATGTGCCTAAGAGGAGTAAGCATCCCCTGTCAACCAGTGAAACCCACCCTGAGCCCGATATATTGTTCAGGTAAACGGAATTATCTGTCAAAATTAGTGGGTCAAGAGTTTCTTTGTAAACGGCATGGAACAAGTCAGACAGTATTTGACCCACTAATAGGTTGTATTGGCAAACTAGATTGTTATAACGACCAAAACGTTTGCAAAATGCTTACTTTAAACGAGACTGTCAAATTCCTTGCACCATCACCATCTTTTTCTCGATCTAAAAACTGATCATACGCAGAACACATTCTTGCCTATCGAATCAGTTGAGAGATATAAACACCGTATGCATGTGGTAATGGAATATTGCTACATAAATATGGGAAATTGATGATGGAGAAGCTGAAATCATCCCGTTTGTCATAACGTTGAGTTGTTAGTTTGCCGTTAGTATCTACATTTGTACTTTCAATAAAATATATGTCTTAAAACGCAGGATTTGATTTAGCCAAATCTATCACTTGGCATTGTTTTGTGATCTTATTTTACTCAAAGTTCAGCTAAAAATGGTAAAACTCATTGTCTCACGAGGTTTTGCTCAGATTCCATTGAAATAGCAGGAAAGAAGAAAATTTTAAATTTACAATTGTGATTGATGAACCAACTTAATCAAACTAAAATGAAAAGTATTAGAAATACAACGTTTAAACAAATATCTAAAATGGGAACATTCTCACAATTAAACATCCGATATCTTACACTTAGACAGATAAACTCCGCAACAGTGGTATATAAAAGAAGTTGAACATAACAAATACAGTAAAACTCGAATATAGCTAACACGGATATAGCGAAAATACGGATATAACAAAGTAAATTCCTATTCCCCTTGAATTAAAACTGAACATAAAAATCACCTTTTATAACGAATTTATTTTTTTTTTCATTTTAAACTCTTTGTGATTGTCAATGTAGAAACCCTTAACGTGTATATGGTACACATGTGTAAATTGTATCATGTAGTTATAATGTTTGATTGTTAATTTGTGTATGCCCCTGAGGGCCCTTGATTGGTGAATAAATAAATAAATAAAATATTGATTTAAGATTCGGGTTCGGACTGTACAATATTGTTGTGCAAAAGCAGACTGCAATTCATTGTGAATGTTTTCTTCCTACAAAGTATAAACAAACGCAGTCAGGTAAATACTACCACAAAATGATCCAGCATGGCGGCCATATTGCTCATTTACGAGCATGTAGGAGCACTTATGATAGCCCTAGACCAGTCGTAGGGTTACGATCAATATTGATCGTAAATCACAAATCGTAACTTTTAGTGAAACGGTCTTACGTGCTATGTTCACATTTAAGTCTACTTTTACGATCTACGATCTTTTAGTGAAACGGCCGCCTGATCCCACTTCTGGTATGCCCAACTCTCTATTTTGTATTGCTTATGGGAGTTTTGAGATTGATAACTAATCGTTATCCTCGCATTTCGTATGTTAAAAGTTTTACTCAAATTGCAACATCTTATTTCATCGAAAGCTACGCATACTTTGTTACATGTATGCATTTGAGATATATAATCCATGTGATATTATAGAAATAACATCGTTTCACATTTACTATATGTCATAATAACATGATGGCGTGTTGTTCATGAATTCATTCTGAAATATGTGTTAAATCAAAATCTAAAATAGTGTTCGAGTAAGGACCTTAATTGAAAACTTTCAACTGAAAATCCATCAAAATAAATGGCATCGCTTACTGTACATGACTCATCCTGGTGCAAAGTTTTCATATACTACGGAATGGGTATCATATTAATGTACAGGAACGTCCTCATATTGACAGTGTTGTTTCCTCGTGTTTTCACCTAGTACTTTAATTGTTATTTGGAATAATTCACAATCGTATCATACCACGGTAACTGATATAACCATATGGAGTTCATGATTGACGGAATATTTATATAAGAACCAATGTTAGGTGTGGCCAGTATTACATGTATACTTGATCACAATTATACTGTGATGTTTGCCTTTTGTCACATTTCATTTGAAATATCTTGGGTGGTTCCACATACTTCATTTGAGTAAATACAGGACACTGAAAACTGAATATCATTTTAATGTATGAACATCAATCTATCATAAATCGTAGCGATATATGTCATCAAAATTCAACGATATTTTTTCTGATTGGCATATAATCAAGTTTATCATACATGTTACAAACCGTTTTCTATTCATTATTGATATGACTTCAACACATGCATGGATTCCCAATCATTGATTAACAGATTAACTCACGATCATTCTGGACTATAAATACACTGGTAGACTACTTTGTGATATAGTTATCAGTTGTCACTATATGAGCTGTGGATGTTAAGTCCATAACTAATTGACTAATATTGTATGCATGCATTAAATTCTTCAAAAATAGTGTATCACACGTGAAACACCCAATTGTATATTTTCCGAAGACATGATTCTTGTAATTCTTTATGAAGATTTTTCTCTCATTATTACAGATGGCGATTTTCTTAGATGATTTACGACTTTAAATGTCCACTTCCATTAATGATTTATTCTCACAAGTGTAATATACAGTTATGATGCAGAATGTGTGGAAACGTACTATAATTTTTTTCATTCAGAGATTTAGAACGAAATCGATTGACAACGATAGAGAGTGGTAGTTTTGAAGGACTATCCAAGCTAGAGTATCTTTAATTATCTTATTATTGTATACTTGTATTATACCAATCCTTACAAATTCTGTTCATGGATTGTGGTGAAATAGTAAGCCATCCTAAACATTTGTAAGTTGTCCTAATTTTTATTTCTCTTGGTTTATAAGATTGAAATATCTCATTCGGTCCTACATCAAATGATAACCACAGGTGCAGTTATTTTCACGTGAAGTAATGGGGTTTCCTTTCTGCTTTTTTATTTGATGGGTTAGGGAATAATTCATGTTAAACAATTACTTACGCCTTACTTCAGTCACTGAGGGAATCCAGAAAAACTCCAGAGGGGCCTGGGGGTTGCGACTCAAGATGATACCTTTTCCGGCTATAACTTGGTTGCTTGCCGACAACAAAATGAGGATTTTAATAAAACCTTTAATAAAATGGGTTGCAACCCCTATAAACCCTTACAAATCCCCCCGTGTTATCGTGACTTTGGATTCTAATTTTGTCTGATTCAGAATATTACAATTTACGTACATGTTAATGTACATTCATTCTGACAACGGACTGTATATCATTTTGATTCACATGATTTGGACATATTATCTTACCAAAGCTCAAAATGATAAACATGGCTGAATTATATTATATGAGGATACTTTTCATTATAACCACTTGAAGTTACACTGAATGATCATACACGTTAAAACCAAAAGTCACAATATATATGATGAGATCATTTACAAGTAAACATGATCACGATTTCTACAATAGTGATTTTCATGTTGTATTATTGAATCATTTAAAAACCACATTTTAGTGCACATCGACAAAAGCATGAGAATCTAAAAAACAATTAAAAATGAATATTCCAGTAATGATGAGCTGAGATTGCACATAATTGATATGTTGGTAATTTGTGTAAACCCCTCTCAAGTCATCAGTGATCTCACTGAAATACACATACTTAATGAGAAGTTTTGCGATCATTCTAAGCTCGATATATAGATAGGGGTTTTAGGCTAGCAATGATCATATGTTGAATGCATATATAGATGATGATAAAATAAAATATATACATATGATGATAAAATAAAATATATCTACATAAATTTTTACTCAATCACATGTTAAAGTTGACGTCTATGATAAAGAGACGCATAGTTTATGCATGGAATAATTATTCAAAAGTATTGCTTCATACCTCCTGCATCTAATTTTAGACTGTTCCTAAGTGAATACATTACACCTCTCATGATATCTCAGATTGTTTTACGTTTTAAAATACTGTACATTGTGACGTGCAAGAGACCTTTCATCTTGGTAAAAAGGCGTATGATACCAAAAGGATTCGCCAGTTACCAATTCCAGACACATAGGAGCGATTTTCAAAGGGGCAGCTTTTTATCCAGAATTTTCAACCTCACATTTTCATTCACTACTACTATGAAAAATAGTGGGATAGGGGGAGTCATTCTATAGATCTTTATTTGTACATCAGAATAACAGGTAATGATCATTGTCACAAATGTGGAGGGACAGCCCCCCTCCTTGATTTTACATGCCCGAATTCATACTCCCTTTCACGTGACATTACTGAGATAGTATGCACTGGTGAAATTGCAACATATGTTTAACATATTTTAAACATGTGATAATCATATAAAAGGAACACTCAAGGTAAACGTACGTTTTCAAACATATGATTGACATATCTTTATAGATTGAACAACATATGTTTGCATTACTTTACAATAAACATATATTTTGTTCATATGATATTGATATATTTATCGTATGATTTTCATATTATCAATATGCAAAATTGTAATATCCTGTTTATATTAAACATATGTTTAACATATGTATATAAAGCATATTTTAACATATGATTAGTATATGTTTAACATATATAAATCATTTGTATTAAACATATATTTAACATGCATCAAATATATATTTAGGATACGTTTGTATATTCAACGTGTTTGGAAATACGATAATCTTGAAGGGACACACAACATATATGTTGTTATATGAACATACATGTCGGAAGGAACCAGCCTTTATTTATAATTCAGTTTGCACTGCACCTGAAAGGTATCACACCGGTAATTACTTTCACTTTATATTACTATAGAGGGGAAAAATCATTAAAAATCAGTTTACAAAATTGATGCCGAATAACGAAGTCAGACACGTTCTATGTTACCTCTCTCGTCTGCCGACACCAGAAAAACAACACCCTAAGCGGCATTTTCGAAAATAAATTACCCGCAAACAAGACTACCCTCAAATCCACGTGTTTTTCACATGTGTGTAAACAGCCGGAGTGCACCTCAGGAAGTAGCCTCAGCTACCAACAGCAAATAGTTCCTTTGTTTACACTTGGTTATTTCTACAAATTACACAAAATTTCCTAATCAGGGGTACAAAAATTAAGAGAAAAGAAGAAGAGGAAATGAGAAAAATCGCGCAAGGAAAAAAAAATTCTTTAATTATATGGAACTACAATTGACTAAGTTCATTTTGATTGGACAATTACCGGTGTGATACCTGAAAGGAGGAACAATTAATACTTTTTAGGACACATACAGCTTTTCATTATGTTTATATTTAGCATATTTAAATTTGTTGATGACATACCGTAGATAAAATGTTAGTTTTACTCTGTGATAAATAAATATGTATTTTGTGTACATGATTTCCATGATGTTGATATACATGTAATGAACGTTTACCATCTTTTGGTCATACATGCGATTTCGAAGAACTTCTTCAGAAAAACGAAAACAATTCATGTCGGAAGGAACCAGTATTTATTTATTATTCAGTTTGCGCTGCACCTGAAATGAAAGGAGGAACAATCAATACTTTTAAGGACACATACAGCTGTTCATTTATTTGTGATAATATTATACTAATATTAAGTATGCAAAGCTATCATAAAAATACATGCGTGTAAATCTGCACAAAATACCAGACAATTTACAGACAAGATCAATTCATTCATATTCAATTCATTGACATACCTACTAGACTATTTTTCACTAAATACAAAGGAAAGGTATTACTTAGTGAACATAAGAATTTGATTACTTTAATACACATCCGGTAGCAGTGGTTGCTTGATTGCAATGCCCTCTGTATCAACTTTCTTGCTGTCTACTTATTTCTGAAAGAAAAACCTAAGCTACTTGTTTACATAAATTAATACCCCACTGCATCCACTTATGGGACTTCCTCCAATGGCCTACAGTTTTGCAGTTACTCCCCCTACACCGTAAGTTGGGGGCACGCTTACGATTGCGATTCTAAGCTTCACATAAATAGTATTAACAAATAGACTATAGTAAAGCTTACGTTACCAGATTCTATAGTATACCAATTTTAACAGGTTGTATTATATCTATGACAAAAACAAGGTTTAATTTCTTCGAATTTTGGCGAAAACTTTTAAAAGTATGCTCTTTGTCAAATTGTAGAGTTGGGGGGGGGGGTAGGTGGATGTAGTATTTGACGTTTATATGTGTACAAATTATGCAATTAATACCGAGGAGTTGAATAGCAATCTGTTTTAAAAACAACAGACGCCTAGAATTAAAAGCCACAATGAAAGCATGTGATACGATCAGGCACGTAACATCGTAAGGGGGGGGGTGTTACTCCATAATTTTGCCTAAAATTTCTTGACTAGTAAATACCCCAGCCCCCCCCCCCGACCCCCCAAGAAATAATCCAAAGGTCGAGGAGGAAGGCGGCAAGGGTTGATTTTTCAGTTCCATTCATTGGTTAAATTTTACTCTTTCACTACCATTTACAACAATCCTTTTTTTAATAGGGGGGAGTGGCAACCTATCCGACTTTAAATCTATCTCTGCACTTTGAAAAAAAAACCAAGTTTGTAATACTAAGTGGAGGCAGACCCATTGTTGCTATGTGCCTGATGATTGTTTTTGTGCTCATTTAAGTAATTGGAAATGCAAAAAGAGGTGTAAGTTGATGTGCATAAAATCTAACTTTCAAGATTTAATCATCAGAGAAAAATAATTCTAACAAAAATATTACACTAGACTGGTATGTCTTTATTTATTGGCACCTAGTGTATATTTAGTAACAAGTAGTTGTTTTAAAGTGTGAAACGATAAATTGATAATGTATTTGTATGCGTTAGTTCTATTTATGTTTTTAGGCATATCGTATTGCATGTTTCTTTTTGTGTTTTGATTGTCGAAAAATTTATAAAAATTAATAACGAAGAATTACTGATATACAAAAAGCATCATGAGTCTGATCTAAATTTCTTAACTGGCAATTGATTGCAATCAAAGATTGTCAATTTTCTATTCATTCCTTATAAGGCACCGTCAACCGAGGACCCCAATTTGCTGCGCGCCCTCTGTAATCAGGGGGAGATAACTCGCCTAGCGTTATGAAAAATGTAGGCCATTAAATATGAAATAATCTAGATACATTTACACCACATCATTCAATTTTGATTCTCACAATGTTTGACCTTGCCATTCAATAATAGTTTTCATATCACTACAAGATTTCTTAAACTAATCTTGGGCCCTTAAAGCATTTAAATTAAGCAAGAAATATAACAATTTTTTTAAAGATGGGGAAAGAAGCCTACAAACTAGATCTAAAAAAAAAACATACCAACAGAAACAAAAAATGAAATGGGGTATGTTCGTAGTGATTGTAAACATTGAAAATACGTGTCATATGTTCAAAATTTCATATGTTTATCATATGTTGAACATATGTTAAACATGATTTTTTTCACCTTGTGTTAATCATATGTTTGAAGTTTGCAGTATGT
This sequence comes from Ostrea edulis, assembly GCF_947568905.1. Taxonomy (NCBI): domain Eukaryota; kingdom Metazoa; phylum Mollusca; class Bivalvia; order Ostreida; family Ostreidae; genus Ostrea; species Ostrea edulis. The sequence goes on from NC_079172.1 coordinate 59,549,076, forward strand.
TCAACATATGTTTCAAACATACGTTAAACATATGTTCACCATATGATGATAAAATGATGTTTATTATATGTTAAACATAGGTTTAACACATGAATATCCAATCATACTATAGAATGGACATTTTCATCATACACATGAACATATTTGTTAATGTTACTATGCATGATTTGGGCCAATATTCATATCCCAATTAAAAAAGACAATCATCAATGGATCCATAAAGAATTATATCGAGACTCTTTTTATAAGAACTAGATGGAAGTTACACTTAATAGAAAATACAGTTAGATAGTGTGTCACGATGTTGATGATGAGGTCAGTTATAAATAATTGTGATATCTACAGTGATGATCTTCAATACGATATCAATATAACAGAGGTCACTCTTCATACTTTGATTTGTTAAAGGTAAGAAATTTAGAATAGAAGTCATTTACTACAAACTTGGTATCACTTACATGGTCATCAATAAAGGCGTGCTGTGAGTCTGAATCGTACTCATTCGAAATTCCGTACCATAGTTGTAAGGATTGCTGATGAAGTCAAAATTAGACTCTCCAGGAAATTGTGTTTGGAAGTAAAATTAGATTAATTGTAGATATATCTGTACAGTAAAACACGCTTATAACGAACACATTTAAAACAAATTCACGCTTATTGCGAAGTGATATTTAAGAAAAGAACGAAACTTTTATGAAGTTTGTCTAGAGCGGACTGTTTTTTTTTTTTTGCTGGCTCTGGAGTTTAGCTATAACAGGGTTTTACTGTATCAGTATTATTAAAACATGCAGCTCTACAAGGCGAATATCTAAGGGCATGCTGAGTGATGGTGATAACCTACAGGTTTTTTTCCTGGCTTGGTTTCAGGTCCAATTTCCGGATCCATCTCAAATTCAGAATCACTAGTATTTCCCGAATTTTCAATGTGATTTCTTTTTCAATTATGTGTCCTTAAATTCAATACATGGAAAGTTCGAACTAAGTGATATTAATTTGTTTCCCTGTGCACAATTATGAAATACTGAAAATGCAGAATCGGGGCCACGATTGTAAAAAGCGATCGACATTCCTCATAAAACTACACTACGCTATACGAAAAATCCCGTGTGGTGCTAGTTTCTAATGGCGAATGTCCCGATATAATGTTTGATTGCAAAAACATTGATGAAACTTTACTTGCGATAGAAATACTATATTTATTATCAACTTTATTAATCCTTACAATTTCATACATGAATATGTTGTTCTCGAAATTCCTTTGTCGAAGATTTGATGGTATGTCGAGCAGTTCAGAGGATGTAGATTGTTCATTCACCAGAAACGTGATGAAATTTGTTTCAAGAAGCAGTTTTTAACAAGAATGAAACTGTTTGAATTTCCTCGACAACTTGTAAAGCGGTAATTGTACAAGGGCTGTTCATTAGTAATGTGTATTGTACCACAGCGGAATAACGCTTTGTACGATTTCGTAGATGATGAAACTCTTTAATAGCTCTATTCAATATATTTCCAACGGTATAAACATGAGCCTTCAGCTCCATATAGTTTTAAACTTATAGTCATTTCAATAGAGCCAGTCGTTGACCGCTGTTGTAAATATGGTTGGGAAACAGGTTGAGAATATTGAAGAAATAAGAAACTTATATGAAAGCACAAAACTCAGTCATCCAGTAACGTAGATTTTTACTGAGTTGGGGGAAGTTTATCGGTCTGATAAGGTATCTTATGAGACAGTTCGTAGGTGGAGAAAGACATTTTTGACTGGCACAGAATCCGTCAAAGATGCAGCAAAATCTGGCCGATATGTGACTATAACAGGCAAGGCAAATGTCTCAAAAGTCAGGAAAATAATTGAAAATGATGGTAATAAACGATTCGTGATATTATCTAACCTGTTGGCATATCGCTCAAAATGTTTCCCAAATTCAATCCAAGACAATTTGCAAACATTGTTAGTGGTAACAAAACATGGGTTCACTATTTCGAACCAGTAAGAAAATTTGAAAACAAAATATGGCTAACTAAACACTGTAAAAGGCCTGTAGTTCACAAAGAACCATAAGTACAAAGAAGGTTCTTTATTGCATATTTTTCTCATGTGATGGTATAGCCGTACAAATTTCGTTGCCGAAGGCCAAAAGTATTACAGGTCGGTATAACCGATATGTTATTTAAAAAAAGCTCAAGAAATATTATCATAAACGACGCCCTGTGTCGGGATTTAGGCATGTTCGTGTACAAGTTTTGAAGTCGGAGGAGGTTACTGCCTTGCCACACCCACCATACTCTCCAGATCTAGCCCCATGCGACTTTTTCCTTTTTTAGAAACTTGAAAAATTCGTATCTGGTCGTCGTTACAAGTCCCGATAAGCCCTTGCCTCAGCCATCGGTCAGTGCATCAGAAGTCTACCTAAATCAGCGTACCGTGACGCATTTCAGAAATGGACTCAGAGGTTGAATTTATGTATTTCAAATCGTGGAGAATACTTTAAAGGGATGTTTTGTTCATTTAACTATTTGAGTCAATTGCTTTTGATAAATCGTACAATACACATTACATATCGAACAGCCCTCGTAAAGGGGATTTTGCGGATCCAGAAAAATGATCCCCAGAAATTTCAGTCTCTCATTAATCAAGCTTAATTAAAATCAAAACACAGACAAGTACACATGAAGGGATTGAATGAATTTTATTTAAAATGGACTTAACTAATATTAATTTAAAAACAATAATATCAATAAATGAAATGTAAATATAAACAAAATTACCTGATCTAAATATTCTTCTAGATGTTTACTGTGTTCTACATGTATAGAATTTGAATGTAATGCATTCAAGATTTCATGTATTAATTTCGTTTTAGATAGAGAGGGGTGATATCTTTAATATGAAATATATATATATATATATATATATATATATATATATATATATATATATATATATATCCAAATTGTGGTTTTTTTTTAAAAAAATCACAGTGTCCGGTATAAAATATTAAAAGAAATAGAATAAACAGTACACAAAGTTAAAAATTTAACGCAAGCGCTTTCATTTTATAATCCTCAGGCGTTACATTTTAAAATAGTTTTGAAATGGTTTGACGTCATAAAGGCGTCCTAACATTTCACGTACATAACGACGTCATAAACGAATGAAGGGAAAAGGATTTTACGCTAAGCATATTATGACGTCATAGATAATAACAGTAAACATATATATATATATATATATGTGTGTGTGTGTGTGTGTATGTGTGTGTGTGTGTGTGTGTGTGTGTGTGTGTGTGTGTGTGTGTGTGTGTGTGTGTGTGTGTGTAAATATATAGTATATGTGATATGTATATTTATCTATGTTCTTGGCACACTGATTTTGGCTACGGATTGGTCCGTTTATCTGGGGGGGGGGGGGGGGGTTTCCCTAGGCACCTGATCCCACCTCTGGTATGCCCAACTCTCCTTTCATATGTATACATATAGATATGGTCTTGGTACACTGATTTTGACTACGGATTGCTCAGTTTACCTGATCAAGATATAGGGATTATGACGGGTGAAACCGGCTAACAGGGGAAGCATACTCCTTCTAGGCACCTAATCCCAACTCTGGTATGCCCAGTGGTCCGTTTTGCCTACCTTTCTATTTTGTATTCCTTATGAGAGTTATGGGATTGCTCACTGTTCGCTATCTTCGCCTTTCGTGTAAGACATATTTGATTTTGAACATTAGATACAGAAAGGTTTAGTCAAATTCCAACATCATATTTCATCGAAAACCACGTATACTTTTTTTTACATGCATGCATTTGAAATAAATGTTATAGAAATATTATCATTTTACATCTACTATTATATAAATATTGCATATAGTTAAGGGTGACATTGATAATTTTCATCCAGAGAAAACTATTGTCAACCGACGCGTATTTGTTTCATTATACTGAATGTTATGTACACAGGAAAGCAGAAAAACTTACGTCTGTTGACATTTGATCAATCACTGTCATGCGACATTTCGTATATCGATGCGAATATTCACGTTTATTATAAACGCTCAAAAGACGTCGTCTAAAAATCTACGACGAACAGTACGCGCATAAATTTGACGCATGTGATATAATATCACCCGTTGTCAAGTACTGTTACCCGTTGCTAGATACTATCACCCTGGAGCACGTGTTTTCTGTTCTCAGAGGGTAATAATATGTTTTTTCAAATGCTTCTCGACCAATCAGATTCGAGTATTTTATATAATGAATTTCATTACAATATGATGGCGTGTTGTTCATGAATTCATCCTGAAATATGTGTTAAATCAAAATATAAAATGGACTTTTTAAATTACAGACTTTGAAATGGAAATCCATCAAACCAATGGGCATCGCTTACCGTACACGGCTTAGTCAAATGTTTTCATATACTACAGATTGAATAGCCTATTAATTCACGAGAACGTCCTCATATTGACAGTGTTGTTTCCTCGTGTTTTGACCTAGTACTGCCATTGTTAACTGCAATGATTTGAAATTGTGTCATGCAATGGTACCTGAGAGCCACATGATGTTCATGATGGACAGGATATTTATGTACGAACCAGTGTAAAGTGTGACCAGTATTATGCTTGATTATAATTCTACTGTGATGTTTGCTTTTTGTCACTTTACATTTAAAATACCCGAGGTCGTTTTACATACTTCATTTGATTTAATACAGGACACTGAAAACTGAATGTCATTTTCATGCATCAACACCAATCGGTCATAAATTGTAACAATAAATATCATTGAAGTCAATTATAATTTTTTTCTGGCTGGCAGAAATTTATAAGTTTATGATACATGTTTGACACCGCTATACCTGAATTCCCAATCAATGATTAATAGATTAATTCACGATCATTCTGGAGTTGTCATACACTTATATATTAGTTGTTCCATTTTATAATAAACTAAACTTTCTGAGATAGGTTTTAATTATCACTAATTTAGTTTTTAATGTTAAATTGATAACTAATTAACTAAGATTGTATGGATGCATTACATCCTTCAAAAATAGTTTATCGCACTTGATACATCCAATACTACATTTTCGAAATACATCATTTTTATAAATTATTGATCAATGAAAGGTGATGATAACGAACACTGAGCAATCTCAAAACTTCTATAAGCAATACAAAATATACAAAATAGCGAGTTGGGCAAACACGAATCCCTGGATATACCAGAGGTGGGATAACGTGCCTAGGAGGAGTAAACATCCCCTGTCCACTGGTCATAACTGCCATGAGGCCTATATCTTGATCAATAGTTAGAATCAAGGTGCCAAGAACGGCCTAATAATCGGTATGCAACAAGTCAGGCAACATTTGAACCAATGATAGGTTGTATTGGTAAACTAGATCGTTATAACGACCATAGAATTTGCGAAATGCTGATATCATTCTCTTACTTTTACAAATAATTATTGTCTTTCTCTTAGATGATCTACGACTTTTAAAATTATACTTCCATTAATTATTTATTTTCACAAACATAATATACTCCTATGATGTTCTAAACACTACAAAACAATTTTGGATAACATGAGGCAGAAAATGTGAAGATGTACTTTTTTTATTTAGAGATCTACGATACAACCGATTGACATCGATAGAGAGTGGTAGTTTTGACGGACTATCCAACCTACAATCCCTGTAAGTATCTTACTATTGTATACTTATATCATACCAATACTCGAACAGTTCTATTGATGGAATGTCGTGAAATAAAAAGCCATCCTTACTACATGCTAATATAAGCTGTTCTATTTATATTCCTCAGTTTTACAATATATTGTCATTAGAGTATATGATTCAAATATTTTTTTCCAATTTTTCACGATATCCGCAGCTACAGTTGTTTTGACGTGAAATTATTTGGTTTCCTTCCTGTCTTTTTTTATATTATCTAGGTTGGGGCAATAATTTAAGCTAAACAATGATTGACGCCTTACTTCAGTACCTGATCGCATCGAAACATTTTCAGAGGGCCTGGGGTTTGCCACTCAAGATGATACCTTTTTCGGCTATAAATTGGTTCATTGAAGACCAAAAAATGGCGATTTTGATAAAACCTTTAATCAAATGGGTTGTAACCCCTGTAACCCTTTACAAATCTCTCATCGGGGTAATATCGTGTTATCGTGACTTTGGATTCCATCTCATTCATAATATTACAATATACGTACATATTAATGTACATACATTCTCACCACGGACTGCATATCATTTTGATTCACGTGATTTGGACATATTATCTTACCGAAGCTCAAAAGGTGAAACATATTATGTAAGGATACTTTTCATAATAACCACTTGAAGTTTACACTGAACAGAGCGTCTTGATGACCATACACACTAAAAGCACAAGTCACGATATATATAATGTGATCATTCACTAGTAAGCATGGTTATGATTTATACAATAATTATTTTCATAATCAATGATAAGTGTAAACCCTTCTAAAGTCATCAGTGATTTAACTGAAATATATATACTTAATAAGAATTGCAACAATTTATGTTCATTCTAAGTTCAATGTGTGGTTAGGAATTGATCATATCTTGAGTGCATACACAGATGATGATAACTAAAATACAATTACATAAGCTGTAGCTAAATCACACGTCAATGTTGACGTCCAAGATAAAGATACAAATAGCTCTTGCATGGAATAAATATTCAAAAGTTTCCCGCATCTAATTTTAGATTGTCCTAAAATGGATACATTACACCTCATGATATGTCAGATGCTAATTGTTTTACGTTATAAAATGCTGTACATTATGACGTACAAGCCACCTTTCATCTTGGTAAAAAGGCGTATGATACCAATACGGATTCACTAGTTACCTATTCCAGGCACATAGGATCGATTTTCAAAGGGGGCTGCTTTTTCATCCACAATTTTTAACCTCACATTCTCATTCACTACTACTATAATGTAAAACTTATACGGTACCAATTTTGATGCACCAGATGCGCATTTCGACAAATAATGTCTCTTCATTGATGCTCAACCGAAATGTTTGAAATCCGAAATAACTATGAAGTTTTAGATCTAAATATAGCCAAAAACAGCGTGACAAACAAGTGGAGCCAAATTCGTCCAAGGATAAAAATAGTGGGATAGTGAGAGTCATTCTATATATCTTTTTTTGTACATCAGAATAACAGGTAATTATCATTGTTACAAATGTGGAGGGACAACCTCCCCCTTCCCTGATTTTACACGCCCGAATTTATACTCCCTTTCACGTGATATTACTGAGATAGCATATGGCATAGTCACGTTGCAAGGCTTAATTTTTTGAATGTAAATTCTAATGCAAATGTTTGCTAGTTCGACTATTGTTTCGAAGTCAAACTTTTAACCATTAATTCCATGTTGAATCAATGAGTGTTGGGTGTGTCCTTCATAGATCACATTAATGTTTCAAAGTATCGAATCATCAAAGATCATTGTATGATTTTATAAGTTTTGTGTTTCAAGTATTGCTGATTGGGAGAAGGGAAATATTATATAATCTAGTAAAACAATACATCTGTCACGAATAGCTGAGCTATTGGCGGTTTACGTGGAGACAACCCAAAGAGAACAAGAATTTTGTAACACTTTACATATTTAATGGAATTAATAATCAAGATACAGGTATGAAAATAAGATGTTGATGGGTATGGTTTGTCACTACTGGTTTGTCTTTCATACACTCCGTCCCTGTGACGTGTTCTACAAGAATCGGTCCATGGTTTGCCACTACTGTTTTGTCCTTTACACACTCCGTCCCTGCTATAAGACGTTCTACGAAGAAACTATCCCTTTCAACACACACACGTCTTACGGGTCCACAGGTAGGACACCACACATAACCGAGCTTCTCGGGATAACAGGTTATTGGGAAATCACAAGGAATACACAGGCGGACAGGACCTATTCCAACATACACCAACAAAACACATTATACAATATGAAACAAGTATTGAGGCTTTACACGTACCTATGGTACTACTCATTAATACATTTTAGATAATGATACTGTCTTGGTAAGACATACACAATACACTTACACTTAGTTACTTATCAGACTTGATACACAAAATTCATACATAATGACCACGTTGCGAATTACTACAAAGAAGAACAAATTTGTAAGTTTATGACCGTATATGCACACCACACTTACAACATTCAAACACGTTTCTAAACATGGAAAGTAACTTAATATATCAAAATAGGGATGCTTAGAATAATGAGAAATACCATAACTGAGTGTTTTAGGACAAATGAATGAAATTAGAGAAAATTACGAAGATGGCAGTATAAATAAGATAAAAGCCTTACCTCAGAAAAACAAGACCATATAACTAAAAATTGTCATCACAGCGCCAGCCATGTGGATAATAAAGAATTCAATGGTGATACAATTTAGATATAACAAGAGAAGTATATTGACGTCCTTCTCCCTGGACTACCGTGTCCAATATGATTTGTAGCACGGACTGGCAGTTTAAAGGTCCAGTGAACTGAGGTTACAAATGGAATATTTACAGTGATAAAAAACTTAACTGACAGGGGCTCAGTACGGGTTATATGGTAGTAGGACTAAAATATATTTACATAACTCATTTTAATGTGACAACATCCATCAGATTTCTTCAAATATTGTAAACTACTGGTAAAGTAATATTCGACGGGATAAAAGTGCAGTTTCTTAGATCTATAAGTCTGTCATTTTTGTATGGCTTTACGGTGATTCCTTATAAATATTGAAATAATTTTGTTACTAAGAATATATATCTTTCAACTTATGTTGTTATTTGTATTATAAAATTTTATAAAACATAGAGCTATGATTTGATAAGATCATTGATGGAAGTGATACCGCATATAGACGAATCACACAATTTTGAATGTTCTTCATGTAACTCGAAAGAGCTTTAAATTTGACATACCCGATAACATATCAGTGATCAAACTGTTCACAAACTGTTTAGTGATTCTGCACATTGGTTGCAAAAACTGACTTTCGATTCAAATTTGAATAAATCTAGAAATTGTTGAGGCAGTTGATGGAGAGCAATGTACGATTTTCTTACTATGGAATGGGCATTTTCTTGATACACATGAACATATTTGTTAATGTTACTATGTATGATTTGGACTCATATTTATATTTCAACTAAAAAAGACAATCATCAAAGGATCCATAAAGAATTATATCGAGACTCCTTTTATAAGAACCAGACAAAAGTTACACTTAACAGAATATCTTGATGATTATTTATAGTTGGATGGTGTGTCACGATGTTGATGACAAGGTCAGTTATAAATGATTGTGATATCTACAGTGATGATCTCCAATACGCTCTTAATATAGCAGAGGTCACTCTTCACACTTTGATTTGTTAATGGTCAGACATTTTAAACAGAATTCAAATAATAGAAACTTCATATCATGAATAAAGGCGTGTTGTTAGTCTGAATCTTGCTCAATCGAAATTCTATAAAGCGTAAACTGAGATTGCACACAACAAATCAGTTGATAACACATCTTAAGCTCGTATAATGATGGCTAGATGGCTATTGTTAACATTTAACATGGATCCCTGGATATACCAAAGATGGGATAAGATGTCCAGGAGGAGTAAGCATTTCTTGTTGGCCGATCATACTCACCTTGACCCCTGTATTTTGATCATGTAAACGTAGTAATCTGTAATCAACAGTAGCATGAAAAGAACGGTATACCGATTGGTCTGAAACACTTCAGACAGCATTCGACCCAATGACATGTACATGTAGCAACACAATGGGAACATGGGAATGAAATGTATTGTGACGTCCACCTTAGGATGCCATATGGCTTAACGACAACTTTGTTAATGCCACCATAGTTATAAGGATTGTTGATGAAGTCAAAATTAAACTTTCAAAGAAATTGTGTTAACAAGTAAAAGTTAGACTTTCAAGGAAATTGTTTTTACAACTGATCTCAAATCATTTTATTAATTCTAGATATATCTGTAGAGTAAAACACGCTTATAACGAACACGCTTAAAACAAATTCCCGCTTATTGCGAAGTGATATTTATTCCCCTATTAAAGAAAAGAGCGAAACTTTTACTGGATATAAAGAAGTTTAGTGATAACGGACTGATTTTCGTGGCTCTGGAGTTTCGCTATATAACAGGGTTTTACTGTATTAGTATTTTTTTTTAAATGGAGCTCTACTAGGCCATTATATAAGAAGAAGTGGTTGCGATAACCTACAAGTTTTTTTGGCTTCAATTTAGGTCTGATTTCCGGATCCATTTCAAATTCAAAATCATCGATATTTCCACGAATTTCAATCTTTTCTTTTCCCAATCAAGCGTCCTTGAATTTCCATACATAGAAAATCAGAACTAATTGATGTTAATTTGTTTCCCTGTGCACAATCATAAAATACTGAAAATGGAGAATCAGGGCCACCATTGTAAATGGCGATGGGCATTCCTAATAAAACTACACTACGTTATACGAAAAATCCCTTGCAGCGCTATTTCCTAATGCGTAATGTCCCGATATATTTGATTGCAAAAGCATTCATGAAACTTGCAATAGAAATACTATATTTATAATCAACTTTATTAATCCTTAGAATTTCATTGAAAGAATACGTCCGCATGCCTTTTCCTAAATTCGTTTAATTTGATAATTTGCCGAGCAGTTCAGAGGATGTCGATTGTTTACCGGTATTCACCAGAAACGTGAGAAATTTTGCTTCAAGAAGCAGTTTTTAAGCAAGAATGAAACCGTTTGAATTTCCTCGACAATTTGTAAAGCAGTAATTATAAAGCGGATTTTTCGGATCCAGCAAAAATCATCCCCAGAAGTTCCGGTGTCTCGTTAATCAATCTTGAACAAATTACAACACAGATAAGTACAGTATATATAAAATTATCTAACAGAAATATTCTGATCAAATGTTTGCTGTGTTTTATATGTATAGAATTTGAATGTGATGAATTCAAGTATCAATTTTGTTTTCGATGGAGAGGGGTGATATCTTGAATATGAAATACCTATACATTATATATATATATATATATATATATATATATATATATCGATAGGCGATGCTTTCTCCTCCTAGGCACCTGATCCCACCTCTGGTGTGCCCAACTCTCTATTTTGTATTGCCGATGGAAGTTTTGGGATTGATAACTAGTCGTTATCTTCGCATTTCGTATGTCATATTTGATTGTGAACATTGAATGAAGAAAGTTTTATTGAAATTGCAACATCTTATTTCATCGAAAACTACGTATACTTTGTTACATGAATGCATTTGAGATATATAATTCATGTGGTATTATAGAAATAACATCGTTTCACATTCACTATATGTTATTATAACATGATGGCGTGTTGTTCTCGAATTCATTCTGAAACATATGTTACATCAAAATAGTGTTCGAGTGGGGACTTTAATTGCAGACTTTGAATTAAAAATTCATCAAAACAAATGGCATCGCTAACCGTACATAGCCACCCTGGTGTAAAGTTTTCATACACTACAGAATGGGTATCATATTAATGTACAGAAACGTCCTCATATTGACAGTGTTGTTTCCTCGTGTTTTGACCTAGTAGTTTAATTGTTAGCTTTAATAATTCACAATTGTATCATGCTGTATCATGCCACGGTAACCGATATCCAGATTGAGTACATGATGGACAGAATAATTAACTAAGAATCAAAACAAGGTGTGGCCAGCATCATACTTGATCATACTTCTAATGTGATGTTTGCCTTTTGTCACATTTCCTAATACTTTAATTGTTATTTGGAATAATTCACAATCGTATCATGCCACGGTTACTGATATAACCATATGGAGTTCATGTTGGACAGAATATTTATCTAAGAACCAATGTTAGGTGTGGCCAGTATTATACTTGATCATAATTATACTGCAATGTTTGCCTTTTGTCACATTTCATTTGAAATATCTTGGGTGGTTCCACATACTTCATTTGAGTAAATACAGGACACTGAAAACTGAACATCATTTTAATGTATCAACATCAATCTATCATAAATCGTACAATATATGTCATCAAAATTCAACAATATTTTTTTTCTGACTGGCATAAAACTAAGTGTAAGGTGTGACCAGTACTATACTTGATCATAATTCTACTGTGATGTTTGCTTTTTGTCACATTACATTTGAAATATTTGAGGTCGTTCTACATACTTCATTTGATTAAATACAGGACACTGAAAACTGAATATCATTTTAATGCAGAAAATTGCGTTTATGATACATGTTGCAAACTGCTTTCTATTCATTAGTGTTATGACTTCAACACATACATGTATTCCCAATCAATGATTAACAGATTAACTCACGATCATTCTGGACTATTCATATATTTGTAGATTACTTCGTGTTATAGTTATCAGCTGTCACTATATGAGCTGTGAATGTTAAGTCCATAACCAATTCACTAAGATTGTATGCATGCATTAAATCCTTCAAAAGTAGTGTATCATACTTGATACATCCAATTGTACATTTCTCTCTCATTATTACAGATAATGATTGTCTTAGCTGATTTTCATCTCTAAAAGTACACTTCCATTTTAATTTTTAAAAGTGTAAAATACATTTATGATTTTATAAACACTAGAAAACAATTTTTAATAACATGATGCAGAAAATGTGAAGACGTACTATTACTTTTTATTCAGATATCTAGATAGAAATCGATTAACAACGATAGAGAGTGGTAGTTTTCAAGGATTATCCAACCTACAGTATCTGTAAGTATTTTACTATTGTATACATGTAGTATAGCAATACTCGAAAAGTTCTATTAATGGTATGTCGTGGAATATGAAACCATCCTTGCTATATATTTGTAAGCTATCCGTATTTTCATTTCTCGTAGTTTATAGGATTCAAATATTTTATTCGGTCTAACATCGAATGATCTCCGCAGCTGAAGTTGTTTTCACATGACGTAATGTCGTTCCCTTTGTGCGTTTTTATTTGATAGGGAATAATTCATGTTAAACAATTATTGACGCATTACATTAGTCCCTGAGTGGATCCAGAAAAAAACTTCATAGGGGCCTGGAGGTTGCACCTCAAGATGATATCTTTTCAGCTGTAACTTGGTTGCTTGCAGACCAGAAAATGACGATTTTGATAAAACCTTCAATCAAACGGGGTATGATCCCTTTCACCGCTTACAAATCCCTTGGTGTGGTGATTTCGTGTTATTGTCACTTTCGATTCAAATTTCATCTTCTTCAGAATATTGCAATTTACGTATATATTAATGCACATGCATTCTACCCACGAACTGCGCATCAGTTTGATTGACAGGATTAGGACAAAGTTTCTTACCGAAGCTGCAAAGATTAAACATGACTGAATTCATGAATTGAGAGGAGTTTAAACTTATTACCAAATTATCAATTATGTGCAAACTCAGCAAAGTATAAGGACACTTCATGATAGCCACTCATCGTTTACACTGAACAGAGCGTCTTAATGACCATACACGCTAAACCCACGAGTCACGATATATATGAGATCATTTACAAGTAATCAAATTTACAATTTCTAGAATAGTGTTTTTAGGTTGTGTCATTTAAAAACCACTTTTTCAGTGCAGATCAATAAAAGCTTGTGAATCTAAATTTTTAAAAATTCAAAATTCCATAAATGATGATCTGAGTTTTAATATAATTGATACTTTGGTAATAAGTGTAAACCCCTCTCAAGTCATCAGTGATATAACTGAAATATATATACGTACAAAAATGTAATGAGAACTGCAACAATTTCCGATCATTTTAAGCTTAATATATAGATAGCCGTTTGTAAGCTAGTAATGATCATATCTTGAGTCCGTATATAGATGATGATACAATAAAATATATACAGATGGTGATAAAATAAAATATATACAGATGATGATAAAATAAAATATATATAGATGATGATAAACTAAAATATATATAGATGATGATACAATAAAATATATACAGATGATGATAAAATAAAATATATACAGATGATAAAATAAAATATATACAGATGATGATAAAATAAAATTTATTCAGATGTTGATAAACTAAAATATAATTACATAAGATGTTACTCAATCGCAATTTGATGATAACCTCCAGGATAAAGAGACACAGTTTATACATAGAATAAATATTAAAAAGTCTTGCTGAACCTAACTTTAGATTGTCACTAAATGGATATATGACATCTCTCATGATATGCCAGATGCTAATTATTTTACGTTTTTTAAAATGCTGTACATTGTGACGTGCAAAAGATCTATCATCTTGGTATAAAGGCGTAATGCTATCGTTATTCAAAGGGGACAGCCGGAGGGGAAATAAAAATGTTATCCACAAGTTTCAACCTTACATTATCTTTAATTGTACATCATAATAACAAATAATGATCATTGTCACAAATTTGGAGGGATATCTCCCCCTCCCCTGATTTTACATGCCCGAATTCATACTCCCGTTCATGTGACATTACTGAGAAAGAATATGATATAGTCATGTTGCAAGGCTTAATCTTTTAAATGTAAATTCTAATGCAAACGTTTGTTTGTTCGACTATTGTTTCAAAGTCAAACTTCTTATCATTACTTCCATGTTGAGTCGATGAGTGTCGAACGTGTTGTAACTAGATCACATTAATGTTTCAAAGCATCGAGTCATCTCCCATCAAGTCTATCAAATATCTTTCGTATGATTTTATAAGTTGTGGGTGTCAAGTATTGCTGATTGGGAGAAGGAAGATATTATATAATCTAGTAAAACAACACACCCATCAGATTTCTTTAAATATTGTAAACTAGTGGTAAAGTATTATTGATGGGAAAGGTGTAGTTTCTTAGATCTGTAAGTTTGTAATTTTTGTATGGGTTTACGGTGATTCCTTATAAATGTAGAAATGATTTTGTTACTAAGAATATATTTCTTTCAACGTTTGCTGGGATTTATATTGTGAAATTTTATAAGACATACAGCTATGATTTGATAAGATCTTTCATGGAAGTGATATCGCATTTAGACGAAACACAAGATTTTGAATGTTCTTCGTGTAACTTGAAAGAGCTATACATTTTGCAAAAACGATACCATCTCATTACTCAAAATGTTCACAGAGTGTTAAGTGATTCTGCACTTTGATTGAAAAAAAATGACCTTCAATTCAAATTCGAATAAATCTAGAAATTGTTGAGGCAGTTGATGCAGAGCAAGGTACATATCTTCTTACTATAGAATGGGCATTTTCTTGATGGACATGAACATATTTGTTAATGTTACTATGCATGATCGTAGGCTATATTCATATCCCAACTAAACAAAAGACGATCACCAATGTATCCTAAAAATTATATCGAGACTCCTTTGATAAGAAACAGATAAAGGTTACACTCAACAGCCTATATTGATGTTCATATGTAGTTAGATGGTGTGTGACGATGTTGATGATGAGGTCAGTTATAATAATTGTGATATCTACAGTGATGATCTTCAATATGATATTAATGTAACAGATGTCACTCTTCATACTTTGATTTGTTAAAGGTCAGGCATTGTAAACAGAAATCAAATACTAAAAACTTGATATCACTTACATGGTCATCAATAATGGCGTGTTGGCAGTCGGAGTTGTGTTGAATTGAAAGTCCATCAAGCCTAAACTGAGATTACACATACTAGATAAGTCGATAACACGTCTGAAGGCCGTATGATGATGGCTACATGGCTATGTTTAACATTTAACATGGACCCCTGGATGTACCAAAGATTGGATTAGATGTCTAGGACGAGTAAGCATCTCTTTTTGACCTGTCACACCCGCCTTGACCCCTGTATCTTGATCATATAAACGGAGTAATCTATAATCAAAATCAGCATGTAAAGATCGGCCTATTGATTCCTCTGAAACACGTCAGATAGCATTGGACTCAAACACATCTACATGGATATGTAGCAACACAATGGAAACACGGGAATCAAATGTATTGTGACGTCCATCTTAGGACGGCATATGGCTTAACGACAACTTTGTTTATACCATAGTTATGAGGATTGTTGATGGAATCAAAATTCAACTTTGAAAGAAATTTGTTTACACGTGAAATTAGATTAATTGTAGATTTATATGTAGAGTAAAACACGCTTATAACGAAGACGCTTAAAATACATTCCCGCTTATTGCAAAGTGATATTTATTCCCCTATGAAAGAGAAGAGCGAAACTTTTATTGGATATAAGGAAGTTTGGCTATAACGGACTGTTCTTTTATGAATCTGGAGTTTCGGTATAACAGGGTTTTACTGTATTAGTATGTTTAAAAATGCAGCTTTACAAGGCCAATATCTAAGGACAAGCTGAGTGATGGCAAAAACCTATATGTTTTTCTTGGCTTGGTTTTAGGTCCGACTTCAGGATCCATCACAAATCCAATATCACAAACATTTTCCCAATTTCCAATGTTTTTTTTCAATTAAGCGTCTTCAAACTGCCATACACAGAAAGTCAGAACTAAATGATATTAATTTGTTTCCCTGTGCACAATTATAAAATACTGAAACTGGAGAATCAGGGCCACCTTTGCAAAAGGCGATTGACATTCCCCATAAAACTACACTACGTTATACGAAAAATCCATTCCGGCGCTAGTTACGAATACCTAACGTCCCGATATAATGTTTGATTGCAAAAACATTTTTAAAATTTGCGATAGAAATACTATATTTATGATCAACTTTAATAATCCTTAGAATTTCATTTAAAGTATACGTCCATATGCCTTTTTCTAAATTCGTTTGATGTGATAATTTGCCGAACAGTTCAGAGGATGCAGATTGTTACCGGTATTCACCAGACACGTGAGGAATTTTACTTCAAGAAGCAGTTTTTAAGCAAGAATGAACCCGTTGGAATTTCCTTCCCAACTTGTAAAGCGGTAATTGTAAAGCGGATTTTGCGGATCCAGAAAAATCATCCAGAGAAGTTTCAGTATTTCATTAATCAATCTTGACCAAATTAAAACGGATAAGTACACATGAAGGGATCACATGAATTTTATTTAGAATGGACTTCTTTTAACTGATGTTAGTTAAAAAACAATAACATCAATGAACGAAATGTAAATATAAATATAATTACCTGACAGAAATATTTTTATCAAATGTTTGCTGCGTTCTATATATATATATAGAATTTGAATGTAATGCATTCAAGTATCAATTTTGCTTTAGATAGAGAGGTGTGATATATTGAATATGAAATACATATGCAACATATCTAAATATATGTCTCTGTATTGTGACGTCGTTATATTGTTATCGTCATCTTTTATTTGAGATTTTACCTATTGATTACTGGCCATTGAGGCAATGTTTCACATTTGGATATATATATATATATATATATATATATATATATATATATATATATACATATATATATATATATGGAGTCGGTAGACTGATTTTAACTACGGATAGCTCTGTTTACTTGATCAAGATATAGGGATTATGGTGGGTGAGACCAGTCGACAGGGAATGCTTTCTCCTCCTAGGCAGCTGATCCCACCTCTGGTATGCCCAACTCTCTATTTTGTATTGCTTATGGGGGTTTTGGGATTGATAGCTAATCGTTATCTTCACATTTCGTATATGTCATATTTGACTGTGATCATTGAATGCAGAAAGTTTTACTCAAATTGCAACATCTTATTTCATCGAAAGCTACGTATACTTTGTTACATGTATGCATTTGAGATATATAATCCATGTGATATTATAGAAATAACATCGTTTCACATTTACTATATGTCACTACAACATGATGGCGTGTTGTTCATGAATTCATTCTGAAACATGTGTTAAATCAAAATCTAAAATAGTGTTCGAGTAAGGACCTTAATTGCAGACTTTAAATCGAAAATCCATCAAAACAATTGGCATCGCTTACCGTACATGGCTCATCCTGGTGCAAAGTTTTCATACACTACAGAATGGGTATCATATTGATATACAGGAACGTCCTCATACTGACAGTGTTGTTTCCTCGTGTTTTGACCTAGTACTTTAATTGTTAGCTTTAATAATTCACAATTGTATCATGCTGTATCATGCCACGGTAACCGATAACCAGATTGAGTTCATGATGGACAGAATAATTAACTAAGAACCAATACAAGATGTGGCCAGCATCATACTTGATCATACTTCTAATCTGATGTTTGCCTTTTGTCACATTTCCTAGTACTTTAATTGTTATTTGGAATAATTCACAATCGTATCATGCCACGGTCAGTGATATAATCATTTCGAGTTCATGATGGACAGAGTATTTATCTAAGAACCAATGTTAGGTGTGGCCAGTATTATACTTGATCACAATTATACTGCAATGTTTGCCTTTTGTCACATTTCATTTGAAATATCTTGGGTGGTTCCACATACTTCATTTGAGTAAATACAGGACACTGACAATTGAATATCAATTTAATATATGAACATCAATCTATCGTGAATCGTAACGATATATGTCATCAAAATTCAACGATATTTTTTCTGACTGGCATATAATGAAGTTTATGATACATGTTACAAACCGTTTTCTATTCATTAGTGATATGACTTCAACACATGCATGAATTCCCAATCATTGATTAACAGATTAACTCACAATCATTCTGGACTATTCATACACTGGTAGAATACTTTGTGATATAGTTATCAGTTGTCACTATATGATTTGTGAATGTTAAGTCCATAACTAATTGACTAAGATTGTATGCATGCATTAAATCCTTCAAAAATAGTGTATCACACGTGATAAATCCAATTATACATTTTCCGAAGAATTATTTTTGTAATTCTTTATGAAGATTTTTCTCTCATTATTACAGATGGTGATTGTCTTAGATGATTTACGACTTTAAAAGTTCACTTCCATTAATGATTTATTCTCACAAGTGTAATATACAGTTATGATGTTATAAACACTAAAACAATTCTGAATAACATGATGCAGAATGTGTGGAAACGTACTATTATTTTTTTCATTCAGAGATTTAGAACGAAATCGATTGATAACGATAGAGAGTGGTAGTTTTGAAGGACTATCCAAGCTAGAGTATCTTTAAGTATCTTATTATTGTACACTTGTATTATATCAATACTTACAAATTCTGTTCATGGATTGTGGTGAAATAGTAAGCCATCCTTACTAAATATTTGTAAGTTGTTCTAATTTTTATTTCTCTTGGTTTATAAGATTGAAATATTTAATTCGGTCTTACATCAAATGATAACCACAGGTGCAGTTGCTTTCACGTGAAGTGATGGGGTTTCCTTTCTGCTTTTTTTATTTGATGGGTTAGGGAATAATTCATGTTAAACAATTATTTACGCCTCACTGGGTGAATTTAGAAAAACTACAGAGAGGCCTGGGGGTTGCGACTCAAGATGATACCTTTTCCGCCTATAACTTGGTTGTTTGCAGACCACAAAATGGCGATTTTGATAAAACCTTAAATCAAATGGGTTTCAACCCCTGTACACAATTACAAATCCCCCCCACCTACGTTATCGTGACTTTGGATTCTAATTTCGTCTGATTCAGAATTTACGTACATATTAAGGTACATTCATTCTGACAACGGACTGTATATCATTTTGATTCACATGATTTGGACATATTATCTTACCAAAGCTCAAAATGATTAACATGGCTGAATTCATGAACAATTATATGAGGATACTTTTCATTATAACCACTTGAAGTTACACTGAACGAACATACATGCTAAAACCAAAAGTCACAATATATATGATGAGATCATTTACAAGTAAACATGATCACGATTTCTACAATAATGATTTTCATTTTTAGAGTAGTTGTAGTGCTAGATGTATTTATATGTAGGTTTTGTTATTATGCTCTGTTGATATTGACCACATTATGTAATTATTTTCGTTTGTCCTGAAGAAGGGACGGGTCGTCCCGAAAATTTGACAATCTCGTTGTTCGTGTCGTTGGTCATTTTAGTGCTTTGTATAATGTTTTGTATTTGACCTTGTATCCATGTTGTGGATCCGACACTTTGAGGTATCGGGTGTTTTTGGAACTTTAGTGTTTATATATATATATATATATATATATATATATATATATATATATATATATATATATGTATTTATGTATGTGTGTGTGTGTGTGTGTGTGTGTGTGTGTGTGTTTGTGTGTGTGTGTGTGTGTAAATATATAGTATATTTGATATGTATATTTAACACTGATTTTGGCTACGGATTGGTCCGTTTATCTGATCAAGATATAGGGATTACGGCGGTTGGGACCATTTGACAGGTGGTGTTTACTCTTCCTAGGCACCTGATCCCACTTCTGCTACGCCCAACTCTCCTTTCATATGTATAGATATAGATATGGTCTTGGTACACTGATTTTGACTACGGATTGCTCAGTTTACCTGATCAAGATATAGGGATTATGGCGGGTGGAACCGGCTAACAGGGGAAGCATACTCCTTCTAGGCAACTAATCCCAACTCTGGTATGCGCAGTGGTCCGTTTTGTCCACCTTTTTATTTTGTATTCCTTATGAGAGTTATGGGATTGCTCACTGTTCGCTATCTTTGACTTTCGTGTACGACATATTTGATTTTGAACATTAGATACAGAAAGGTTTACTCAAATTCCAACATCAAATTTCATCGAAAACCACGTATACTTTTTTTTTTTTTTTTTTTTTTACATGTTTGCATTTGAAATATGTAATTCATGAACTGTTATAGAAATATTATCATTTTACATTTACTATTATATAAATATTGCATATAGTTAAGGGTGACATTGATAATTTTCACTCCGAGAAAACTGTTGTCAACCGAGGCGTATTTATTTTATTATACTGAATGTTATGTACACAGGGAAGCAGAAAAACTTACGTCTGTTGACATTTGATCAATCACTGTCATGCGACATTTCGTATATCGATGCGAATATTCACGTTTATTATAAACGCTCAAATGACATCGTCTAAAAATCTACGACGAACCGTACGCGCATAAATTTGACGCATGTGATATAATATCACCCGTTGTCAAGTACTATTACCCGTTGCTAGATACTATCACCCTGGAGCACGTGTTTTCTGTTCTCAGAGGGTAATAATATGTTTTTTCAAATGCTTCTCGACCAATCAGATTCGAGTATTTTATATAATAAATTTCATTACAATATGATGGCGTGTTGTTCATGAATTCATCCTGAAATATGTGTTAAATCAAAATCTAAAATGATGTTCGAGTAAGGACTTTAATTACAGACTTTGAAATGGAAATCCATCAAACCAATTGGCATTGCTTACCGTACACGGCTCAGTCAAATGTTTTCATATACTACAGACTGAATAGCCTATTGATTCACGAGAACGTCCTCATATTGACAGTGTTGTTTCCTCGTGTTTTGACCTAGTACTGTCATTGTTAACTGCAATGATTTGAAATTGTATCATGCAATGGTAACTGAGAGCCACATGGTGTTCATGATGGACAGAATATTTATGTACGAACCAGTGTAAAGTGTGACCAGTATTATGCTTGATTATAATTCTACTGTGATGTTTGCTATTGTCACATTACATTTGAAATACCTGAGGTCGTTTTACATACTTCATTTGATTAAATACAGGACCCTGAAAATGCATGAACACCAATCTGTCATAAATTGTAACAATAAATATCATTGAAGTCCATGATAATTTTTTTCTGGCTGGCAGAAATTTATAAGTTTATGATACATGTTTGACACCGCTATACATGAATTCCCAATCAATGATTAATAGATTAATTCACGATCATTCCGGAGTTGTCATACACTTATAGATTAGTTGTTCCATTTTATAATAAACTAAACTTTCTGAGATAGGTTTAAATTATCACTAATTTAGTTTTTAATGTTAAATTGATAACTAATTAACTAGGATTGTATGGATGAATTACATCCTTGGTTTCTTGCAGACCAGGAAATGGTGATTTTGATAAACCCTTTAATCAAATGGGTTGTAACCCCTGTAACCCATTACAACTCTCCCATCGAGGTAATATCGTGTTATCGTGACTTTGGATTCCATCTGATTCATGATATTACAATATACGTACATATTAATGTACATACATTCTCACCACGGACTGCATATCATTTTCATTCACGTGATTTGGACATATTATCTTACCAAAGCTCAAAAGGTGAAACCTGTTATGTAAGGATACTTTTCATAATAACCACTTGAAGTATACACTGAACAGAGCGTCTTGATGACCATACACACCAAAAGCACAAGTCACGATATAAATAATGTGATCATTCACTAGTAAGCATGATTATGATTTATACAATAATTATTTTCATGTTGTGTTACTGAATCATTTAAAAATCAATTTTTCAGTGCACATAGCCGAAAGCTTGTGAATCTAAGATTTACAAAAAAAATCATAATTCCATAAATGATAAAATGAGTTTTCACATAATCAATGATAAGTGTAAACCCTTCTAAAGTCATCAGTGATTTAACTGAAATACATATACTTAATGAGAACTGCAACAATTTACGTTCATTCTAAGTTCAATGTGTGGTTAGGAATTGATCATATCTTGAGTACATACACAGATGATGATAACTAAAATATAATTACATAAGCTGTTATTAAATCACACGACAATGTTGACGTCCAAGATAAAGATACAAATAGCTTTTGCATGGAATAAATATTCAAAAGTTTCCCGCATCTAATTTTAGATTGTCCTTAAATGGATATATTACACCTCTAATGTCGGATGCTGATTGTTTTATGTTTTAAAATGCTGTACATTGTGACGTACAAGCGACCTTTCATCTTGGTAAAAAGGCGCATGATACCAATAAGGATTCGCCATTTACCTATTCCAGGCACATAGGATCGATTTTCAATGGGTGCTGCTTTTTCATTCACAATATCAATCTCACATTCTCATCCACTACTACTATAAAAATAGTGGGATAGGGAGAGTCATTCTATAGATCTTTATTGGTACATCAGAATAACAGGTAATGATCATTGTTACAAATATGGAGGGACACCCCCCCCCTCCCCTGATTTTACATGCCCGAATTTATACTCCCTTTCACGTGATATTACTGAGATAGCATATGGCATAGTGACGTTGCAAGGCTTATTTCTTTTTAAAGTAAATTCTAATGCAAATGTTTGCTAGTTCGACTCAAAGTCAAACTTTTAACCATTAATTCCATGTTGAATCAATGAGTGTCGGGTGTGTCGTTCATATATCACATTAATGTTTCAAAGTATCGAAACATCACAGATCATTCGTATGATTTTATAAGTTTTGTGTTTCAAGTATTGCTGATTGGGAAAAGGGAAATATTATATAATCTAGTAAAACAATACATCTGTCACGAATAGCTGAGCTATTGGTGGTTTACGTGGAGACAACCCAAAGAGAACAAGAATTTTGTAACACTTTACATATTTAATGGAATTCATTATCAAGATACAAGTATGAAATTAAGATGTTGATGGGTATGGTTTGTCACTACTGGTTTGTCCTTCATACACTCCGTCCCTGTGAGGTGTTCTACAAGAAACAGTCCCTAGTTTAATTGTCACTACTGTTTTGTCCTTTACACACTCCGTCCCTGCTACAAGACGTGTTCTACGAAGAAACTATCCCTTTCAACACACACACGTCTTACGGGTCCACAGGTAGGACACCACACATAACCGAGCTTCTCGGGATAACAGGTTGTTGGGAAATCACAAGAAATACACAGGCGGACAGGACCTATTCCAACATATATCAACAAAACACATTATACAACATGAAACAAGTATTGAGGCTTTACACGTACATATGGTACTACTCATTAACACATTTTAGATACTGATACTGTCTTGGTAAGACATACAAAATGCACTTACACTTAGTTACTTATAAGACTTGATACACAAAATTCATACATAATGGCCACGTTGCGAATTACTACAAAGAAGAACAAATTTGTAAGTTTATGACCGTATATGCACACCACACTTACAACATTCAAACACGTTTCTAAACATGGAAAGTAACTTAATATATCAACATAGGCATGCTTAAACTAATGAGAAATACCATAACTGGGTGTTTTAGGACAAATGAATGAAATTAGAGAAAATTACGAAGATGGCAGTATAAATAAGATAAAAGCCTTACCTCAGAAAAGCAGGACCATATAACTAAAATTTGTCATCACAGCGCCAGCCATGTGGATAATAAAGAATTCAATGGTGATACAATTTAGATATAACGAGAGAAGTATATTGACGTCCTTCTCCCTGGACTACCGTGTCCAATATGATTTGTAGCACGGACTGAGAGTTTAAAGGTCCAGTGAACTGAGGTATTTACAGTGAAAAAAACCCTGAACTGACAGTGACTCAGTTCGGGTTATATGGGACTAGGACTAAAATATATTTATTTACATAACTCATTTTAATGTGACAACATCCATCAGATTTCATCAAATATTGTAAACTACTGGTAAAGTAATATTTGACGGGATAAAAGTGCACTTTCTTAGATCTATAAGTTTGTCATTTTTGTATGGGTTTACGGTGATTCCTTATAAATAATTTTGTTACTAAGAATATATATCTTTCAACGTATGCTGTTATTTGTATTATAAAATTTTATAAAACATAGAGTTATGATTTGATAAGATCTTTGATGGAAGTGATATCGCATTAAATGAAACTCAAAATTTCGAATGTTCTTCATGTAACCAAAAAGAGCTTTAAATTTGACATACACGATAACATATCAGTGATCAAAATATTCACAAAGTGTTTAGTGATTCTGCACATTGGTTGCAAAAACTGACTTTCGATTCAAATTCGAATAAATCTAGAAATTGTTGACACAATTGATGCAGAGTAATGTACATATCTTCTTACTATGGAATGGGCATTTTCTTGATACATAATAACATATTTGTTAATGTTACTATGTATGATTTGGATTCATATTTATATCGCAACTAAAAAAGACAACCATCTAATCATCAATGGATCCATAAAGAATTATATCGAGACTCCTTTTATAAGAACCAGACAAAAGTTACACTTAACAGAATATCTTGATGATTATTTATAGTTAGATGGTGTGTCATGATGTTGATGGCGAGATCAGTTATAAATGATTGTGATATCTACAGTGATGATCTTCAATACGATATTAATATAACAGAGGTCACTCTTCACACTTTGATTTGTTAAAGGTCAGGCATTTTAAACATAATTCAGATAATAGAAACTTCATATCATGAATCTGAATCATGCTCAATCGAACTTCTATAAAGCGTAAACTTAGATTGCACACAATAGATCAGTTGATAACACATCTTAAGCTCGTATGATGATGGCTACATGGCTATTGTTAACATTTAACATGGACCCTTGGATATACCAAAGATGGGATAAGATATCCAGGAGGAGTAAGCATTTCTTGTTCGCCGGTCACACCCGCCTTGACCCCTGTATCTTGATCATGTAAACGTAGTAATCTGTAATCAAAAGTAGCATGAAAAGAACGGTCTACCGATTTGTCTGAAACACGTCAGACAGCATTCGACCCAATGACATGTACATGTAGCAACACAATGGGAATGAAATGTATTGTGGCGTCCATCTTAGGACGTCATATGGCTTAACGACAACGTTGTTTATACCACCATAGTTATAAGGATTATTGATGAAGTCAAAATTAAACTTTCAAAGTAATTGTGTTTACCAGTAAAAATCAGACTTTCAAGGAAATTGTTTTTACAACTGATATTAAATCATTTGAGTAATTGAAGATATATCTGTAGAGTAAAACACGCTTATAACGAACACGCTTAAAACAAATTCCCGCTTATTGCGAAGTGATATTTATTCCCTTATAAAAGAAAAGAACGAAACTTTTATTGTATATAACGAAGTTTGGCTATAACGGACTGTTTTTTGCTGAATCTGGAGTTTCGCTATATAACAGGGTTTTACTGTATTAGTATTTTTAAAAATCTATCTAAGAAGAAGTGAATGCGATAACCTACAGGTTTTTGTTTTTTTGGCTTCAATTTAGGTCCGATTTCCAGATCCATCTCAAATTGAAAATCATGGATATTTCAACGAATTTCAATTTTTTTTTCCCAATCAAGCGACCTTAAAATTCCATACATAGAAAATCAGAACTAACTGATGTTAATTTGTTTCCCTGTGCACAATCACACTACGTTATACGAAAAATACCTTGCAGCGATATTTTCTAATGCGTAATGTCCCGATATATTTAATTGAAAAAACATTTATGAAACTTGCAATAGAAATACTATATCAACTTTATTAATCCTTAGAATTTCATGTAAAGAATACGTCCGCATGCCTTTTTCTAAATTCATTTGATTTGATAATTTGCCGAGGAGTTCAAAGGATGTAGATTGTTTACCGGTATTCACCAGAAACTTGAGGAATGTTGCTTCATGAAGCAGTTTTTAAGCAAGAATGACACCGTTTAAATTTCCTCGACAACTTGTAAAGCAGTAATTGTAAAGCGGAGTTTGCGGATCCAGAAAAATCAACCCCCCGAAGTTTCAGTCTCTCATTAATCAATCTTGAACAAATTACAACACAGATAAATACACATGAAGGGCTCAAATGAATTTTATTGAGACTTGTTTTAACTAAAAAACAATAACATAAAAAAAAGGAATATAAATATAAATAAAATTACCTGACAGAAATATTCTTTCGAAATATATGAAATACCTATGCATAATATATAAATATATATATATATATATATATATATATATATATATATATATCCAAATACACATGAAGGGCTCAAATGAATTTTATTGAGACTTGTTTTAACTAAAAACAATAACATAAAAAAAGGAATATAAATATAAATAAAATTACCTGAGAGAAATATTCTTTTGAAATATATGAAATACCTATGCATAATATATATATATGTATATATATATATATATATATATATATATATATATATATATATATATATATATCCAAATGTGTCTGTATTGTGACGTCATTATATTTTTATTGTCATATTTTATTTAATATTTTACTTATGGATTACTGGACACTGAGCCAATTTTTCACATTTGGATATATATATATCGTCTTGGCACACTGATTTCGACTACGGATAGCTCCGTTTACTTGATCAAGATATAGAAATAATTATGGCGGATGAGACCGGTCGACAGGCGATGTTTTCTCCTTCTAGGCACCTGATCCCACCTCAGGTGTGCCCAACTCTCTATTTTGTATTGCTTATGGGAGTTTTGGGATTGATAACTATTCGTTATCTTCGCATTTCGTATGTCATATTTGATTGTGAACATTGAATGCAGAGAGGTTTACTCAAATTGCAACATCTTATTTCATCGAAAACTACGTATACTTTGTTACATGTATACATCTGAAAATATAATTCGTGTGGTATTATAGAAATAGCATCGTTTCACATTTACTATATGTCATTATAACATGATGGCGTGTTGTTCTCGAATTCATTCTGAAACATATGTTACATCAAAATAGTGTTCGAGTAGGGACTTTAATTACAGACTTTGAATTGGAAACCCATCAAAACAATTGGCATCGCTTACCGTACATGGCTCACCCTGGTGCAAGGTTTTCATACACTACAGAATGGGTATCATTAATGTACAGGAACGTCCTCATATTGACAGTGTTTTTCCTCGTGTTTTGACCTAGTAGTTTAATTGTTAGCTTTAATAATTCACAATTGTATCATGCTGTATCATGCCATGGTAACCGATAACCAGATTGAGTTCATGATGGACAGAATAATTAACTAAGAATCAATACAAGATGTGGCCAGCATCATACTTGATCATAATTCTAATGTGATGTTTGCCTTTTGTCACATTTCCTAGTACTTTAATTGTTATTTGGAATAATTCACAATCGTATCATGCCACAGTGAGTTATACAACCATATGGAGTTCATGATGGACAGAATATTTATCTAAGAACCAATGTTAGGTGTGGACAGTATTATACTTGATCACAATTATACTGCGACGTTTGCCTTTTGTCACATTTCATTTGAAATACTGGAGGTGATTCCACGTACTTCATTTGAGTAAATACAGGACACTGAAAACTGAATATCATTTTAATGTATGAACATCAATCTATCGTAAATCGTAACGATATATGTCATCAAAATTCAACGATATTTTTTCTGACTGGCATGTAATCAAGTTTATCATACATGTTACAAACCGTTTTCTATTCATTAGTGATATGACTTCAACACAAGCATGGATTCCCAATCATTGATTAACAGATTGACTCACGATCATTCTGGACTATTTATACACTGGTAGACTACTTTTTGATACAGTTGTCACTATATGAACTGTGAATGTTAAGTCCATAACTAATTGACTAAGATTGTATGCATGCATTAAATCCTTCAAAAATAGTGTATCACACGTGATAAATCCAATTATACATTTTCCGAAGAATGATTTTTGTATTTCTTTATGAAGATTTTTCTCTCATTATTACAGATGGTGATTGTCTTAGATGGTTCACGACTTTAAAAGTTCACTTCCATTAATGATTTATTCTCACAAATGTAATATACAGTTATGATGTTATAAACACTAAAACAATTCTGAATAACATGATGCAGAATGTGTGGACACGTACTATTATTTTTTTCATTCAGAGATTTAGAACGAAATCGATTGATAATGATAGAGAGTGGTAGTTTTGAAGGACTATCCAAGCTAGAGTATCTTTAAGTATCTTATTATTGTACACTTGTATTATACCAATTCTTACAAATTCTGTTCATGGATTGTGGTGAAATAGTAAGATTTCCTTACTAAATATTTGTAAGTTGTTCTAATTTTTATTTCTCTTGGTTTATAAGATTGAAATATTTGATTCGGTCTTACATCAAATGATAACCACAGATGCAGTTGTTTTCACGTGAAGTAATGGGGTTTCCTTTCTGCTTTTTTATTTGATGGGTTAGGGAATAATTCATGTTAAACAATTATTTAAGCCTTAATTCACTCATTGAGTGAATCCAGAAAAACTACAGAGAGGCCTGGGGGTTGCGACACAAGATGATACCTTTTCCGCCTATAACTTGGTTGTTTGCAGACCACAAAATGGCGATTTTGATAAAACCTTTAATCAAATGGGTTTCAACCCCTGTAAACCCTTACAACCCCCCCCCCCCGCGTTATCGTGACTTTGGATTCTAATTTCGTCTGATTCAGAATATTACAATTTACGTATATATTAATGTACATTCATTCTGACAACGGACTGTATATCATTTTGATTCACATGATTTGGACATATTATCTTACCAAAGCTCAAAATGATAAACATGGCTGAATTCATGAACAATTATATGAGGATACTTTTCATTATAACCACTTGAAGTTATACTGAATGACCATACACGCTAAAACCAAACGTCAAAATATATATGATGAGATCATTTACAAGTAAACATGATCACGATTTCTACAATAATGACTTTCATGTTGTGTTACTGAATCATTTAAAAACCACATTTTAGTGCATATCGACAAAAACATGCGAATGTAAAACTTATACGGTATCAATTTTAATGCAGCAGATTCGCATTTCGACAAATACTGTCTCTTCAGTGATGCTCAATCGAAATGTTTGAAATCCGAAATAACTATGAAGTTTTAGAGCTAAATATATCCAAAAACAATGAATCTAAAAAACAGTTAAAACTAAATATTCCAGTAATGATGAGCTGAGTTTGCACATAATTGATATGTTGGTAATTTGTGGAAACCCTTCTCAAGTCATCAATGATCTAACTGAAATACACATACTTAATGAGAAGTTTTGCTATCATTCTATGCTCAATATATAGATAGGGGTTTTAGGCTAGCAATGATCATATGTTGAGTGCATATATGAATGATGATAAAATAAAATATGTACATATGATGATAAAATAAAATATATTTACATAAATTTTTACTCAATCACACGTTAAAGTTGACGTCTAGGATAAAGAGACGCATAGTTCATGCATGGAATAATTATTCAAAAGTATTGCTTCATACTTCCTGCATCTAATTTTAGACTGTCCCTAAATGGATACATTACACCTCTCATGATATCTCAGATTGTTTTACGTTTTAAAATACTGTACATTGTGACGTGCAAGAGACCTTTCATCTTGGTAAAAAGGCGTATGATACCAAAAGGATTCGCCAGTTACCAATTCCAGACACATAGGAGCGATTTTCAAAGGGGCAGCTTTTTATCCAGAATTTTCAACCTCACATTCTCATTCACTGTTACTATGAAAAATAGTGGGATAGGGGGAGTCATTCTTTAGATCTTTATTTGTACATCAGAATAACAGGTAATGATCATTGTCACAAATGTGGAGGGACAACCCCCCCTTCCCTGATTTTACATGCCCGAATTCATACTCCGTTTCACGTGACATTACTGAGATACCATGCACTGGTGAAATTGCAACATATGTTTAACATATTTTAAACATATGATAATCATATAGAAGGAACACTCAAGGTAAACGTACGTTTTCAAACATCTGATTGACATATCTTTATAGAATGAACAACATATGTTTGCATTACTTTACAATAAACATATATTTTGTTCATATTCAAATATTTATCGTATGATTTTCATATTATCAATATGCAAAATTGTAATATGCTGTTTATATTAAACATATGTTTAACACACACACACAGACATATATATATATATATATATATATATATATATATATATAGCATATGTTTAACATATATCAATCATATGTTTAACATGTATTAAACATATATTTAGGATACATTTGTATATTCAAGGTGTTTGGAAACACGATAATCTTGAAGGGACACACAACATATTTGTTGTTATATGAACATACATGTCGGAAGGAACCAGTCTTTATTTATAATTCAGTTTGCACTGCACCTGAAAGGTATCACACCGGTAATTATTTTCACTTTATATTACTATAGAGGGGAAAAAATTCATTAAAAATCAGTTTACAAAATTGATGCCGAATAACGAAGTCAGACACGTTCTATGTTACGTCTCTCATCTGTCGAAACTAGAAAAACAACACCCTATGGAATGATTTTGATTCACATGATTTGGACATATTATCTTACCAAAGCTCAAAATGATAAACATGGCTGAATTCATGAACAATTATATGAGGATACTTTTCATTATAACCACTTGAAGTTACACTGAATGACCATACACGCTAAAACCAAAAGTCAAAATATATATGATGAGATCATTTACAAGTAAACATGATCACGATTTCTACAATAATGATTTTCATGTTCTGTTATTGAATCATTTAAAAACCACATTTTAGTGCATATCGACAAAAGCATGTGAATGTAAAACTTATATGGTACCAATTTTGATACAGCAGATGCGCATTTCGACAAATAATGTGTCTTCAGTGATGCTCAACCAAAATTTTTGAAATCCGATATAACTATGAAGTTTTAGAGCTAAATATAGCCAAAAACAATGAATCTAAAAAACAATTAAAAATGAATATTCCAGTAATGATGAGCTGAGTTTGCACATAATTAATATGTTGGTAATTTGTGTAAACCGCTCTCAAGTCATCAGTGATCTCACTGAAATACACATACTTAATGAGAAGTTTTGCGATCATTCTAAGCTCGATATATAGATAGGGGTTTTAGGCTAGCAATGAGCATATGTTGAGTGCATATATAGATGATAATAAAATAAAATATATACATATGATGATAAAATAAAATATATCTACATAAATTTTTACTCAATCACACTTTAAAGTTGACGTCTAGGATAAAGAGACGCATAGTTTATGCATGGAATAATTATTCAAAAGTATTGCTTCATACTTCCTGCATCTAATTTTAGACTGTCCCTAAGTGGATACATTACACCTTTCATGATATCTCAGATTGTTTTATGTTTTAAAATACTGTACATTGTGACGTGCAAGAGACCTTTCATCTTGGTAAAAAGGCGTATGATACCAAAAGGATTCGCCAGTTACCAATTCCAGACACATAGGAGCGATTTTCAAAGGGGCAGCTTTTTATCCAGAATTTTCAACCTCACATTCTCATTCACTACTACTATGAAAAATAGTGGGATAGGGGGAGTCATTCTTTAGATCTTTATTTGTACATCAGAATAAAAGGTAATGATCAATGTTACAAATGTGGAGGGACCCCCCCCCCCCTTCCCTGATTTTACATGCCCGAATTCATACTCCGTTTCACGTGACATTACTGAGATACCATGCACTGGTGAAATTGCAACATATGTTTAACATATTTTAAACATATGATAATCATATAAAAGGAACACTCAAGGTAAACGTTCGTTTTCAAACATATGATTGACATATCTTTATAGAATGAACAACATATGTTTCCATTACTTTACAATAAACATATATTTTGTTCATATGATATTCATATATTTATCGTATGATTTTCATATTATCAATATGCAAAATTGTAATATCCTGTTTATATTAAACATATGTTTAACATATATATATTTATATAGCATATGTTTAACATATATCAATCATATGTTTAACATGTATTAAACATATATTTGACATGCATCAAACATATATTTAGGATACATTTGTATATTCAAGGTGTTTGGAAACACGATAATCTTGAAGGGACACACAACATATTTGTTGTTGTATGAACATACATGTCGGAAGGAACCAGCCTTTATTTATAATTCAGTTTGCACTGCACCTGAAAGGTATCACACCGGTAATTATTTTCACTTTATATTACTATAGAGGGGGAAAATCATTAAAAATCAGTTTACAAAATTGATGCCGAATAACGAAGTCAGACACGTTCTATGCTACGTCTCTCGTCTGTCGAAACCAGAAAAAACAACACCCTACGCGGTATTTTCGAAAATAAATTACCCGCAAACAACACTACCCTCAAATCCACCTGTTTTTCACATGTGTGTAAACAGCCGGAGTGCACCTCAGAAAGTAACCTCAGCTACCAACAGCAAATATTTCCTTTGTATACACTTGGTTATTTCTACAAATTACACAAAATTTCCTAATCAGGAGTACAAAAATTAAGAGAAAAGAAGAAGGGGAAATGAGAAAAAGTGCAGAAGGAAAAAAACTATTTCTTTAAATATATGGAACTACAATTGACTAATCTCATTTTGATTGGACAATTACCGGTGTGATACCTGAAAGGAGGAATAATCAATACTTTTTTAAGGACATATACAGCTGTTCATTATGTTTATGTTTAGCATATTTAAATTTGTTGATAATATACCGTAGATAAAATGTTAGTTTTACTCCGTGATAAATAAATATGTATTTTGTGTACATGCTTTACATGATGTTGATTTACATGTAATTAACGTTTACCATCTTTTGGTCATACATGCGATTTCGAACTACTTCTTCAGAAAAAAGAAAGCAATTCATGTCGGAGGGAACCAGCATTTATTTATTATTCAGTTTGCGCTGCACCTGAAAAGAAAGTAGGAACAATCAATACTTTTAAGGACACATACAGCTGTTCATTTATTTGTGATAACATTATATTAATATTAAGTATGCAAAGCTATCATAAAAATACATGCGTGTAAATCTGCACAAAATACCAGACAATTTACAGACCAAATCAATTCATTCATATTCAATTCATTGACATACCTACTAGACTATTTTTCACTAAATACAAAGGAAAGGTATTACTTAGTAAACATAATAATTTGATTACTTTAATACACGTCCGGTTGCAGTGGTTGCTTGATAGCAATGCCCTCTGTATCAACTTTCTTGCTGTCTACTTATTTCTGAAAGAAAAACCTAAGCTACTTGTTTACATAAATTAATACCCCACTGCATCCACTTATGGAACTTCCTCCAATGACCTACAGTTTTGCAGTTACTCCCCCTACACGGTAAGTTGGGGGCACGCTTACGATTTCGATCCTAAGCTTCACATAAATAGTATTAACAAATAGACTATAGTAAAGCTTACGTTACCAAATTCTATAGTATACAAGTTTTAACAGGTTGTATTATATCTATGACAAAAACAAGGTTTAATTTCTTCGAAGTTTGGCGAAAACTTTTAAAAGTATGCACTTTGTCAAATTGTAGAGTGGGGGGGGGGGGTATAGGTGGATGTAGTATTTGACATTTATGTCCGTACAAATTATGCAATTAAAACCGGGGAGTTGAATAGCAAACTGTTTTAAAAACAACAGACGCCTAGAATTAAAAGCCACAATGAAAACATGTGATACCATCAGGCACGTAGCATCGTAGGGGGGGGGGGGTACTCCATAATATTGCCTAAAATTTATTGACTAGTAAATACCCCATCCCCCCAAAGAAATAATCCAAAGGTCGAGGAGGAAGGCTGCAAGGGTTGATTTTTCAGTTCCATTCATGGGTTAAATTTTACTCTTCCACTACCATTTACAACAATCCTTTTTTTAATAGGGGTGGGGGGGGGGGGCAGCCTATCCTGCACGTTAAAAAACCCCAAGTTTGTATGTAATAATAAGAGGAGGCAGACCCATTGTTGTTAGGTGCCTGATGATTGTTTTTGTGCTCATTTAAGTAATTGGAAATGCAAAAAGAGGTGTAAGTTGATGTACATAAAATCTAACTTTCAAAAGATTTAATCATAAGCGAAAAATAATTCTAACAAAAATATTACACTAGACTGGTATGTCTTTATTTATTGGCACCTAGTGTATATTTAGTAACAAGTAGTTTTTTTTAAAGTGTGAAACATTAAATTGATGTACTTATATGCGTTAGTTCTATTTGTGTTTTTAGGCATACAGTATTGCATGTTTCTTTTTGTGTTTTGATTGTCAAAAAATTGATAAAAATTAATAACGAAGAATTGCTGATATACAAAAAAACATCATGATTCTGATCTAAAGAAATCGAGGACTAGGTAATTTACATGATGGCCATGCATTGCTTGCCAGAAAACCACACAAGGGAAACATATCAATGTAATTAGTGACCAAGAAATTTTGTTTAATTATACTATTTTAAAGTCATTACACTCGATTCTTAGAAAAATTCCTTAACTGGCAATTGATTGCAATTAAAGATTGTCAATTTTCTATTTATTCCTTATAAGGCACCGTCAACCGAGGACCTCAATTTGCTGCGCGCCCTCTGTAATCAGGGTGAGATAACTCGCATAGCGTTATGAAAAATGTAGGCCATTAATCATGAAATAATCTAGATACATTTACACCACATCATTCAATTTTGATTCTCACAATGTTTGACCTTGCATTCAATAATAGTTTTCATATCACTACAAGATTTTTTCATAAACCAATCCTGGGCCCATAAAGCATTTAAATTAAGCAAGAAATATGACAATTTTTTTTAAAGATGGGGAAAGAAGCCTACAGTCTAGATCTCCAAAAAACATACCAACAGAAACAAAAAAATGAAATGGGGTATGTTCGTAGTGATTGTAAACATTGAAAATTCGTGTCATATGTTCAAACTTTCATATGTTTATCATATGTTGAACATATGTTAAACATGAATTTTTCACCTTGTGTTAATCATATGTTTGAAGTTTGCAGTATGTTCAACATATGTTTCAAACATACGTCAAACATATGTTCACCATATGATGAAAAAATGATGTTTATTATATGTTAAACATAGGTTTAACATATGAATATCCAATCATAGGTTAAACATATGTTGCAATTTTACCTGTGTATGACATAGTCATGTTGCAAAGGCTTAATTTTTAAAATATGAATTCTAATGCAAATGTTTGCTAGTTCGGCTATTGTTTCAAAGTCATACTTTTACCATTAGTTCCACGTTGAATCAATGAGTGTCGGGCGTCTCCTACCTAGATCACACTAATATTTCAAAGTATCGAGTCATCTCCCATCAAGTCCATCAAAAATCTTTCGTCTGATTTGATGATTTGATAAGTTGTGTGTGCCAAGTATTGTTGATTGGGAGAAGGACGATATTATATAATCTAGTAAAACAAGACACCCATCAGATTTCTTTAAATATTATATACTACTGGTAAAATAAGATTTGACTGGATCAAAATGCAGTTTCTTAGATTTGTAAGCTTGTCATTTTGGTATGGGTTTACGGTGATTCCTTATGAATGTAGAAATAATTTTATTACTAAGAATATATTTTGTTTAACGTTTTTTGCTACGGTGTTTTGAAATTTTATGAATATAGAACGCAGTTGATGCAGAGTAATGTGTATACCTTCTTACTATAGAATGGGCATTTTCATCATACACATGAACATATTTGTTAATGTCACTATGCATGATTTGGACCAATATTCATATCCCAATTAAAAAAGACAATCATCAATGGAACCATAAATAATTATATCGAGACTTTTTATAAGAACTAGATGACGGTTACACTTAATAGAAAATACAGTTAGATAGTGTGTCACGATGTTGATGATGAGGTCAGTTATAAATAATTGTGATATCTACAGTGATGATCTTCAATATGATATCAATATAACAGAGGTCACTCTTCATACTTTGATTTGTTAAAGGTAAGAAATTTAGAATAAAAGTCATTTACTACAAACTTGGTATCACTTACATGGTCATCAATAAAGGCGTGCTGTGAGTCTGAATCGTACTCATTCGAAATTCCGTACCATAGTTGTAAGGATTGCTGATGAAGTCAAAATTAGACTCTCCAGGAAATTGTGTTTGGAAGTAAAATTAGATTAATTGTAGATATATATGTACAGTAAAACACGCTTATAACGAACACGCTTAAAACGAATTCACGATTATTGCGAAGTGATATTTAAGAAAAGAACGAAACTTTTATGAAGTTTGTCTAGAGCGGACTGTTTTTTTTGCTGGCTCTGGAGTTTAGCTATAACAGGGTTTTACTGTATCGGTATTATTAAAACATGCAGCTCTACAAGGCGAATATCTAAGAGCATGCTGAGTGATGGTGATAACCTACAGGTTTTTTTCCTGGCTTGGTTTCACGTCCAATTTCTGGATCCATCTCAAATTCAGAATCACTAGTTTTTCCCGAATTTTCAATATGATTTTTTTTTTCAATTAAGTGTCCTTAAATTCAATGCATGGAAAATCCGAACTAAGTGATATTAATTTGTTTTTCGGTGCACAATTATGAAATACGGAAAATGCAGAATCGGGGCCACGATTGTAAAAAGCGATCGACATTCCTCATAAAACTACACTATGCTATAGGAAAAATCCCGTGCGGTGCTAGTTTCTAATGGCGAATGTCCCGATATAATGTTTGATTGCAAAAACATTGATGAAACTCTACTTGTGATAGAAATACTATATTTATTATCAACTTTATTAATCCTTACAATTTCATACATGCATATGTTGTTTTCGAAATTCCTTTGTCGAAGATTTGATGGTATGTCGAGCAGTTCAGAGGATGTAGATTGTTCATTCACCAGAAACGTGATGAAATTTGTTTCAAGAAGCAGTTTTTAACAAGAATGAAACTGTTTGAATTTCCTCGACAACTTGTAAAGCGGTAATTGTACAAGGGCTGTTCATAAGTAATGTGTATTGTTCCACAGCGCAATAACGCTTTGTACGATTTTGTAGATAATGATACTCTTTAATAGCTTTATTCAATATATTTCCAACAGTATAAACATGAGCCTTCAGCTCCGCATAGTTTTAAACTTATAGTCATTTCAATAGAGCCAGTCGTTTACCGCTGTTGTAAATATGGTTGGGAAATGGGTAAACTCAGTCATCCAGTAACACATATTTTTACTGAGTTGGGAGAAGTTTATATGTCTGATAAGGTATCTTATGAGACAGTTCGTAGGTGGAGAAAGATATTTTTGACTGGCACAGAGTCCGTCAAAGGTGCAGCAAAATCTGGCCGATATGTGACTGTAACAGGCAAGGCAAATGTCTCAAAAGTCAGGGAAATAATTGAAAGTGATGGTAGATAAACGATTCGTGATATTATCAAAGCTGTTGTCATATCGCTCAAAATGTTTCCCAAATTCAATCCAAGGCAATTTGCAAACATTGTTAGTGGTGAAAAAACATGGGTTCACTATTTCGAACCAGAAAGAAAATTTGGAAAGAAAATATGGCTAATTAAACACTGTAGAAGGCCTGTAGTTGACAAAGAACCATAAGCACAAAAAAAGGTTCTTTGTTGCATATTTTTCTCATGTGATGGTATAGCCATACAAATTCAGTTGCCAAAGGGCAAAAGTATTACAGGTCGATATTACGGATATGTTATACTAAATAAAGCTCAAGAAATATTATCATAACCGACGGCCTGTGTCGGGATTTAGGCATGTTCGTGTACATTTTGTTAAGTCGGAGAAGGTTACCGCCTTGCCACACCCACCATACTCTTCAGATCTAACCCCATGCGACATTTTCCTGTTTTAAAATCTTCAAAAATTCGTATCTGGTCGTCGTTACAAGTCCCGACAACCCCTTGGCTCAGCCATCGGTCAGTGCCTCGGAAGTCTACCTAAATCAGCGTACCGTGACGCATCTAAGAAATGAAAACAGAGGTTGAATTTATGTATTTCGAATCGCGGAGAATACTTTAAAGGGATGTGATGTTCATTTAACTATTTGAGTCAATTGCTTTTGATAAATCGTACAATACACATTACATATCGAACAGTCCTCGTAAAGAGGATTTTGCGGATCCAGAAAAATGATCCCCAGAAATTTCAGTCTCTCATTAATCAAGCTTGATTAAAATCAAAACACAGATAAGTACACATGAAGGGATTGAATGAATTTTATTAGAACGGACTTAACTAATATTAATTTAAAAACAATAATATCAATAAATAAAATGTAAATCTAAATAAAATTACCTGATCTAAATATTCTTCTAGATGCTTACTGTGTTCTTCATGTATATAATTTGAATGTTATGCATTCAAGTATTAATTTCGTTTTAGATAGAGAGGGGTGATATCGTTGATGTGAAATATATCTGCTAAATATATATGTAAATATATAATATACATGATATGTACATTTATTTATGTTCTTGGTACACTGATTTTGGCTACGGAATGGTCCGTTTACCTGATCAAGATATAGGGATTTCGGTGGTTGGGACCGGTTGACAGGTGGTGTTTACTCCTCATAGGCACCTGATCCCACCTCTGGTATGCCCAACTCTCCTTTCATATATATACATATAAATATGGTATTGGTACACTGATTTTGACTACGGATTGCTCAGTTTACCTGATCAAGATATATGGCTGACAGGGGAAGCATACTCCTTCTAGGCACCCATTCCCAACTCTGGTATACCCAGTGGTCCGTGTTTGCCCACCTCTTTATTTTGTATTGCTTATGAGAGTTATGGGATTGATAACTGTTCGCTATATTCGCCTTTCGTGTACAACACATTTGATTTTGAACATTGCATGCAGAAAGTTTTACTCAAATTCCAACATCGTATTTCATCGAAAACCACGTATACTCCGTTACATGTATGTATTTGAAATATGTAATTCGTGAACTGTAACAGAAATAGCATCCTTTTACATTTACTATAATTCATTACAATATGATGGCGTGTTTTTCATGAATTCATCCTGAAATATGTGTTAAATCAAAATCTAAAATGGTGTTCAAGTAAGGACTTTAATTACAGACTTTGAAATGGAAATCCATCAAACCAATTGGCATCTCTTACCGTATCAGGCTCAGTCAAATGTTTTCATATACTACAGAATGAACAGCATGTTAATTTACGGGAACGTCCTTATATTAACAGTGTTGTTTCCTCGTGTTTTGAGCTAGTACTGTCATTGTTAGCCGCAATAATTTAGAATTGTATCATGCAATGGTACCTGAGAACCATATGGAGTTCATGATGGACAGAATATTTATGTACGAACCAGTGTAAGGTGTGACCAGTATTATACTTGATCATAATTATACTGTGATGTTTGCTTTTTGTCACATTACATTTGAAATAGTTGAGGCCGTTCTACATACTTCATTTGATTAAATACAGGACACTGAAAACTGAATATCATTTTAATGCAGAAAATTAAGTTTATGATACATGTTGCAAACCGCTTTCTATTCATTAATGATATGACTTCAACACATACATGAATTCCCAATTAATGATTAATAGATTAATTCACAATCATTCTGGACTTTTCATACACTTGTAGATTAGTGGTCCCATTTTATGATAAAGTAAACTTTCTGAGATAGGTATTAATTATCACTAATTTAGTTTTTAATGTTAAATTGATAACTAATTGACTAAGATTGTATGGATGCATTAAATCCTTCAAAAATAGTTTATCACACTTGATACAT
Source organism: Ostrea edulis (assembly GCF_947568905.1). Classification (NCBI taxonomy): domain Eukaryota; kingdom Metazoa; phylum Mollusca; class Bivalvia; order Ostreida; family Ostreidae; genus Ostrea; species Ostrea edulis. Next base: position 59,589,755 of record NC_079172.1, read on the forward strand.
CCAATCCTACATTTTCCAAAGACATAATGTTTATAAATTATTTATCAATGAAAGATGAAGATAACGAACATGACCAATCTCAAAACTTCAATATACATACAAAATAGCGAGTTGGGCAACCACGAATCCCTGGATATACCAGAGGTGGGATAACGTGGCTAGGAGGAGTAAACATCGCCTGTCGACTGCCCATAACTGCCGTGAGCCCTATATCTTGATCAATAGTTAGAATCAGGGTGCCAAGAATGGCCTAATAATTGGTATACAACAAGTCAGGCAACATTTGAACCAATGATAGGTTGTATTGACAAACTAGATCGTTATAACGACCATAGAATTTGCGAAATGCTGATATCATTCTCTTATTTTTACAGATAATTATTGTCTTTCTCTTAGATGATCTACGACTTTTAAAATTCCACTTGCATTAATGATTTATTTTCACAAACATAATATACTCCTATGATGTTCTAAACACTACAAAACAATTTTGGATAACATGAGGCAGAAAATGTGAAGATGTACTTTTTTTTTTAATTTAGAAATTTACGACACAACCGATTGACAACGATAGAGAGTGGTAGTTTTGACGGACTATCCAACCTACAATCCCTGTAAGTATCTTACTATTATATACTTATATCATACCAATATTCGTACAGTTCTATTGATGGAATGTCGTGAAATAGAAAGCCATCCATACTACATGCTAATATAAGCTGTTCTATTTCTATTCCTCAGTTTTACAATATATTTTCATTAGAGTATATGATTCAAATATTTTTTTTCCCGATCTTTCACGATATCTGCAGCTACAGTTGTTTTGACGTGAAGTGCTTTGGGTTCCTTTCTGCCTTTTCATATTATCTGGGTTGGGGCAATAATTTAAGTTAAGCAATTATTCACGCCTTACTCCAGTACCTGATCGCATCGAAAACTTTTCAGAGGCCTGGGGTTTGAGACTCAAGATGATACCTTTTTCGGCTATAACTATGTTCCTTGCAGACCAGAAAATGGCGATTTTAACAAACCCTTTAATAAAATGGGTTGTAACCCCTGTAACCCATTACAACTCTCCCATCGGGGTAATATCGTGTTATCGTGACTTTGGATTTCATCTGATTCATAATATTACAATATACGTACATATTAATATACATACATTCTCACCACGGACTGCATATCATTTTGATTCACGTGATTTGGACATATTATCTTACTGAAACTCAAAAGGTGAAACCTGTTATGTAAGGATACTTTTCATAATAACCACTTGAAGTTTACACTGAACAGAGCGTCTTGATGATCATACACACTAAAAGCACAAGTCACGATATATATAATGTGATCATTCACTAGTAAGCATGATTATGATTTATACAATAATTATCTTCATGTTGTGTTACTGAATCATTTAAAAATCAATTTTTCAGTGCAGTACCAAAAGTTTGTGAATCTAAGATTTTAAAAAATCATAATTCCATAAATGATGAAATGAGTTTTCACATAATCAATGATAAGTGTAAACCCTTCTAAAGTCATCAGTGATTTAACTGAAATACATGTACATCTACTTAATAAGAACAGCAGCAATTTCCGTTCATTCTAAGTCCAATGTATGGTTAAGAATTGATCATATCTTGAGTGCATACACAGATGATGATAACTAATATATAATTACATAAGCTGTTACTAAATCACACGTCAATGTTGACGTCCAAGATAAAGATACAAATAGCTCTTACATGGAATAAATATTCAAAAGTTTCCCGCATCTAATTTTAGATTGTCCTGAAATGGATACATTACACCTCTCGTGATATGTCAGATGCTAATTGTTTTACGTTATAAAATGCTGTACATTGTGACGTACAAGCCACCTTTCATCTTGGTAAAAAGGCGTATGATACCAATACGGATTCACGATTTTCAAAGGGGGCTGCTTCTTCATCCACAATTTTCATCTACATATTCTCATTCACTACTACTGTAAAATAGTGCGATAGGGAGAGTCATTCTATATATCTTTTTTGTACATCAGAATAACAGGTAATGATCAATGTTACAAATGTGGAGGGACACCCCCCCCCTTCCCTGATTTTACATGCCGTATTTATACTCCCTTTCACGTGATATTACTAAGATAGCATATGACATAGTCACGTTGCACGGCTTAATTGTTTTAATGTAAATTCTAATGCAAATGTTTGCTAGTTCGACTATTGTTTCGAAGTCAAACTTTTAACCATTAATTCCATGTTGAATCAATGAGTGTTGGGTGTATCCTTCATAGATCACATTAATGTTTCAAAATATCGAATCATCAAAGATCATTCGTATGATTTTATAAGTTTTGTGTTTCAAGTATTGCTGATTGGGAAAAGGGAAATATTATATAATCTAGTAAAACAATACATCTGTCACGAATAGCTCAGCTATTGGCGGTTTACGTGGAGACAACCCAAAGAGAACAATAATTTTGTAAACACTTTACATATTTAATGGAATTCATAATCAAGATACAAGTATGTAAATAAGATGTTGATTGGTATGGTTTGTCACACTCGTTTGTCCTTCATACACTCCGCCCCCGTGACGTGTTCCACAAGAAACGGTCCCTGGTTTGTCACTACTGTTTTGTCCTTTACACACTCCGTCCCTGCTACAAGACGTTCTACGAAGAAACTATCCCTTTCAACACACACACGTCTTACGGGTCCACAGGTAGGACACCACACATAACCGAGCTTCTCGGGATAACAGGTTGTTGGGAAATCACAAGGAATACACAAGCGGACAGGACCTATTCCAACATACACCAACAAAACACATTATACAACATGAAACAAGTATTGAGGCTTTACACGTACATATGGTACTACTCATTAATACATTTTAGATAATGATACTGTCTTGGTAAGACATACAAAATACACTTACACTTTGTTACTTATAAGACTTGATACACAAAATTCATACATAATGGCCACGTTGCGAATTACTACAAAGAAAAACAAATTTGTAAGTGTATGACCGTATATGCACACCACACGTACAACATTGAAACACGTTTCTAAACATGGAAGGTAACTTAATATATCAAAATAGGCATGCTTAAACTAATGAGAAATACCATAACTGGGTGTTTTAGGACAAATGAATGAAATTAGAGAAAATTACGAAGATGGCAGTATAAATAAGATAAAAGCCTTAGCCCAGAAAAGCAGGACCATAAAACTGAAAATTGTCATCACAGTGCCAGCCATGTGGATAATAAAGAATTCAATGGTGATACAATTTAGATATAACGAGAGAAGTATATTGACGTCCTTCTCCCTGGACTACCGTGTCCAATATGATTTGTAGCACGGACTGGCAGTTTAAAGGTCCAGTGAACTGAGGTATTTACAGTGAAAAAAACCCTGAACTGACGGTGGTTCAGTACGGGTTATATGGCACTAGGACTAAAATATATTTACATAACTCATTTTAATGGGACAACATCCATCAGATTTCATCAAATATTGTAAACTACTGGTAAAGTAATATTTGACGGGATAAAAGTGCACTTTCTTAGATCTATAAGTTTGTCATTTTTGTATGGGTTTACGGTGATTCCTTATAAATAATTTTGTTACTAAGAATATATATCTTTCAACGTATGCTGTTATTTGTATCATAAAATTTTATAAAACATAGAGCTATGATTTGATAAGATCTTTGATAGAAGTGATATCGCATTTAGACGAAACTCAAAATTTCGAATGTTCTTCATGTAACTAAAAAGAGCTTTAGATTTGACATACCCGATAACATATCAGTGATCAAAATGTTCACAAAGTGTTTAGTGATTCTGCACATTGGTTGCAAAAACTGACTTTCGATTGAAATTCGAATAAATCTAGAAATTGTTGACACAATTGATGCAGAGTAATGTACATATCTTCTTACTATGGAATGGGAATTTTCTTGATACACAATAACATATTTGTTAATGTTACTATGTATGATTTGGACTCATATTTATATCGCAACTAAAAACGACAATCATCAATGGATCCATAAAAAATATATATTGAGACTCCTTTTATAAGACCCAGACAAAAGTTACACTTAACAGAATATCTTGATGATTATTTATAGTTAGATGGTGTGTCACGATGTTGATGACGAGGTCAGTTATAAATGATAGTGATATCTACAGTGATGATCTTCAATACGATATTAATATAACAGAGGTCACTCTTCACACTTTGATTTGTTAAAGGTCAGGCATTTTAAACAGAATTCAGATAATAGAAACTTCATATCATGAATAAAGGCGTGTTGTTTGTCTGAATCATGCTGAATCGAAATTCTATAAAACGTAAACTGAGATTGCACACAACAGATCAGTTGATAGCACATCTTAAGCTCGTATGATGATGGCTACATGGCTATTGTTGACATTTAACATGGACCCTTGGATATACCAAAGATGGGATAAGATATCCAGGAGGAGTAAGCATTTCTTGTTGGCCGGTCACACCCGCCTTGACCCCTGTATCTTGATCATATAAACGTAGTAATCTGTAATCAAAAGTAGCATGAAAAGAACAGTCTACCGATTTGTCTGAAACACGTCAGACAGCATTCGACTCAATGGCATATACATGTAGCAACACAATGGGAATGAAATGTATTGTGGCGTCCATCTTAGGACGTCATATGGCTTAACGACAACGTTGTTTATACCACCATAGTTATAAGGATTATTGATGAAGTCAAAATTAGACTTTCAAGGAAATTGTTTTTACAACTGATATTAAATCATTTGATTAATTCTAGATATATCTGTAGAGTAAAACACGCTTATAACGAACACGCTTAAAACAAATTCCCGCTTATTGCGAAGCAATATTTATTCCCTTATAAAAGAAAAGAACGAAACTTTTATTGTATATAACGAAGTTTGGCTATAACGGACTGTTTTTTGCTGAATCTAGAGTTTCGCTATATAACAGGGTTTTACTGTATTAGTATTTAAAAAAAATCTATCTAAGAAGAAGTGGATGCGATAACCTACAGGGTTTTTTTTTTTTGGCTTCAATTTAGGTCCGATTTAGGGATCCATCTCAAATTCAAAATCATCGATATTTCAACGAATTTCAATCTTTTTTTTCCAATCAAGCGACCTTAAAATTCCATACATAGAAAATCAGCACTAACTGATGTTAATTTGTTTCCCTGTGCACAATCATAAAATACTGAAAATGGAGAATCAGGGCCACCATAGTAAATGGCGATGGGCATTCCTAATAAAACTACACTACGTTATACGAAAAATCCCTTGCAGCGTTATTTTCTAATGCGTAATGTTCCGATATATTTGATTGCAAAAACATTTATGAAACTTGCAATAGATATACTATATCAACTTTTTAAATCCTTAGAATTTCATTTAAAGAAGACGTCCGCATGCCTTTTTCTAAATTCATTTGATTTGATAATTTGCCGAGCAGTTAAGAGGATGTAGATTGTTTACCGGTATTCACCAGAAACTTGAGGAATTTTGCTTCAAGAAGCAGTTTTTAAGCAAGAATGACACCGTTTGAATTTCCTCGACAACTTGTAAAGCGGTATTTGTAAAGCTGATTTACAGATCCAGAAAAATCATCCACAAAAGTTTCAGTCTCTCATTAATCAATCTTGAACAAATCAAAACACAGATAAGTACACATGAAGGGATCAAATGGATTTTATTGAGACTTGTTTTAACTAAAAACGATAGTATAAATAAACGGAATATAAATATAAATAAAATTACCTGACAGAAATATTCTTTTGAATGTAATGAATTCAAGTATTATCCTTTTTGTTTTAGACGGAGAAGGGTGATATCTTGAATATGAAATACCTATACATTATATATATATATATATATATATATATATATATATGTTAGAAGTTGATTCGGCACAGTTGTAAATAAATATTGAAAATCAGAATGACACATTCCATAAAAAACAATAATTTACTGCTAGCGCTTTCTCCATATCTACATGATTCATCAGGCAGTTCAAATATCTATCTATCTATCAATCTATCTATCTATCTATCTATCTATCTATCTATCTATATATATATATATATATATATATATATATATATATATATCCAAATGTGTCTGTATTGTGACGTCATTATATTTTTGTAATGAATTTAAGTATTCATTTTGTTTTCGACGGAGAAGGGTGTTATCTTGAACATGAAATACCTATGCATAATATATATATATATATATATATATATATATATATATATATATATATATATATATATATATTTATCCAAATGTGTCTGTATTCCGACGTCATTATATTTTTATTGTCATATTTTATTTAATATTTTACCTATGGATTACAGGACACTGAGCCAATTTTTCACATTTGGATATATATATATCGTATTGGCACACTGATTTTGAATAGGGGTAGCTCCGTTTACTTGATCAAGATATAGAAATTATGGCGGGTGAGACCGGTCGACAGGCGATGCTTTCTCCTTCTAGGCACCTGATCCCACCTCAGGTGTGCCCAACTCTCTATTTTGTATTGCTTACGGGAGTTTTGGGATTGATAACTATTCGTTATCTTCGCATTTCGTATGTCATATTTGATTGTGAACATTGAATGCAGAGAGGTTTACTCAAATTGCAACATCTTATTTCATCGAAAACTACGTATATTTTGTTACATGTATGCATTTGAGATTTATAATTCATGTGCTATTATAGAAATAACATCGAATCGTTTCACATTTACTATGTGTCATTATAACATGATGGCGTGTTGTTCTCGAATTCATTCTGAAACATATGTTACATCAAAATAGTGTTCGAGTAGGGACTTTAATTGCAGACTTTGAATTGGAAACCCATCAAAACAATTGGCATCGCTTATCGTACATGACTCACCCTGGTGAAAAGTTTTCATACACTACAGAATGGGTATCATATTAATGTACAGGAACGTCCTCATATTGACTATGTTGTTTCCTCGTGTTTTGACCCAGTACTTTAATTGTTAGCTTTAATAATTCACAATTGCATCATGCTGTATCATGCCACGGTAACCGATAACCAGATTGAGTTCATGATGGACAGAATAATTAACTAAGAATCAATACAAGGTGTGGCCAGCATCATACTTGATCATACTTTTAATGTGATGCTTGCCTTTTGTCATATTTCCTAGTACTTTAAATGTTATTTGGAATAATTCACAATCGTATCATGCCACGGTGAGTTATATAACCATATGGAGATCCTGATGGACAGAATATTTATCTAAAAACCAATGTTAGGTGTGGACAGTATTATACTTGATCACAATTATACTGCGACGTTTGCCTTTTGTCACATTTCATTTGAAATATCTAAGGTGATTCCACGTACTTCATTTGAGTAAATACAGGACACTGAAAACTGAATATCATTTTAATGTATGAACATCAATCTATCGTAAATCGTAGCGATATATGTAATCAAAATTCAACGATATTTTTTTTCTGACTGGCATATAATGAAGTTTATGATACATGTTACAAACCGTTTTCTATTCATTAGTGACATGACTTCAACACATGCATGGATTCCCAATCATTGATTAACAGATTAACTCACAATCATTCTGGACTATTCATACACTGGTAGAATACTTTGTGATATAGTTATCAGTTGTCACTATATGAGCTGTGAATGTTAAGTCCATAACTAATTGACTAAGATTGTATGCATGCATTAAATCCTTCAAAATAGTGTATCACACGTGATAAATCCAATTATACATTTTCCGAAGAATGATTTTTGTAATTCTTTATGAAGATTTTTAACAGTTCACTTCCATTAATGATTTATTCTCACAAGTGTAATATACAGTTATGATGTTATAAACACTAAAACAATTCTGAATAGCATGATGCAGAATGTGTGGGAACGTACTATTATTTTTTTCATTCAGAGATTTCACGATAGAGAGTGGTAGTTTTGAAGGACTAAATATTTGTAAGTTGTTCTAATTTTTATTTCTCTTGGTTCATAAGATTGAAATATTTGATTCGGTCTTACATCAAATGATAACCACAGGTGCAGTTGTTTTCACGTGAAGTAATGGGGTTTCCTTTCTGCTTTTTTATTTGATGGGTTAGGGAATAATTCATGTTAAACTATTATTTACGCCTTAATTCAGTCACGGAGTGAATCCAGAAAAAGTACAGAGAGGCCTGGGGGTTGCGACACAAGATGATACCTTTTCTGCCTATAACTTGGTTGCTTGCAGACCACAAAATGGCGATTTTGAGAAAACCTTTAATCAAATGGGTTGCAACCACTGTAAACCCTTGCAAATCCCCCCCCCCACACGTTATCGTGACTTCAGATTCTAATTTCGTCTGATTCAGAATATTACAATTTACGTATATATTAATGTACATTCATTCTGACAACGGACTGTATATCATTTTGATTCACATGATTTGGACATATTATTTTACCAACGCTCAAAATGATAAACATGGCTGAATTCATGAACAATTATATGAGGATACTTTTCATTATAACCACTTGAAGTTACATTGAATGACCATACACGCTAAAACCAAAAGTCACGATATATATGATGAGATCATTAACAAGTAAACATGATCACGATTTCTACAATAATGATTTTCATGTTGTGTTATTGAATCATTTAAAAACCACATTTTAGTGCACATCGACAAAAGCATGTGAATCTAAAAAACAATTAAAAATGAATATTCCAGTAATGATGAGCTGAGTTTGCACATAATTGATATGTTAGTAATTTGTGTAAACCCCTCTCAAGTCATCAGTGATCTCACTGAAATACACATACTTAATGAAAAGTTTTGCGATCATTCTAAGCTCAATATAAAGATAGGGGTTTTAGGCTAGCAATGATCATATGTTGAGCGCATATATAGATGATGATAAAATAAAATATATACATATGATGATAAAATAAAATATATCTACATAAATTTTTACTCAATCACACGTTAAAGTTGACGTCTAGGATAAAGAGACGCATAGTTTATGCATGGATAATTATTCAAAAGTATTGCTTCATACTTCCTGCATCTAATTTTAGACTGCCTCTAAGTGGATACATTACACCTCTCATGATATCTCAGATTGTTTTACGTTTGAAAATACTGTACATTGTGACGTGCAAGAGACCTTTCATCTTGGTAAAAAGGCGTATGATACCAAAAGGATTCGCCAGTTACCAATTCCAGACACATAGGAGCGATTTTCAAAGGGGCAGCTTTTTATCCAGAATTTTCAACCTCACATTCTCATTCACTGTTACTATGAAAAATAGTGGGATAGGGGGAGTCATTCTATAGATCTTTATTTGTACATCAGAATAACAGGTAATGATCATTGTCACAAATGTGGAGGGACACCCCCCCCTTCCCTGATTTTACATGCCCGAATTCATACTCCCTTTCACGTGACATTACTGAGATAGCATGCACTGGTGAAATTGCAACATATGTTTAACATATTTTAAACATATGATAATCATATAAAAGGAACACTCATGGTAAACGTACGTTTTCAAACATATGATTGACATATCTTTATAGAATGAACAACATATGTTTGAATTAATTTACAATACACATATATTTTGATCATATGATATTCATATATTTATCGTATGATTTTCATATTATCTATATGCAAAATGGTAAGAACCTGTTTATATTAAACATATGTTTAACACACACACACACACACACACACACACACACACACACACACACACACACATATATATATATATATATATCTATATATAACATATGTTTAACATATGATTAGTTTATGTTTGACATATATCAATCATATGTTTAACATGTATTAAACATATATTTAACATGCATCAAACATATATTTAGGATACATTTGTATATTCAACGTGTTTGGAAACACGATAATCTTGAAGGGACACACAACTTATATGTTGTTATATGAACATACATGTCGGAAGGAACCAGCCTTTATTTATAATTCAGTTTGCACTGCACCTGAAAGGTATCACACCGGTAATTATTTTCACTTTATATTACTATAGAGGGGAAAAAATCATTAAAAATCAGTTTACAAAATTCATGCCGAATAACGAATTCAGACACGTTCTATGCTACGTCTCTCGTCTGCTGAAACCAGAAAAACAACACCCTACGTGGCATTTTCGAAAATAAATTACCCGCAAACAAGACTACCCTCAAATCCATGTGTTTTTCACATGTGTGTAAACAGCCGGAGTGCACCTCAGGAAATAGCTTTAGCTACCAACAGCAAATAGTTCCTTTGTATACACTTGGTTATTTCTACAAATTACACAAAATTTCCTAATCAGGGGTACAAAAATTAAGAGAAAAGAAGAAGAGGAAATGAGAAAAATCGTGCAAGGAAAAAATATTTCTTTAAATATATGGAACTACAATTGACTAAGTTCATTTTGATTGTACAATTACCGGTGTGATACCTGAAAGGTGGAACAATCAATGCTTTTTTAGGACACATACAGTTATTCATTATGTTTATGTTTAGCATATTTAAATTTGTTGATAATATACCGTGGATAAAATGTTAGTTTTACTCTGTGATAAATAAATATGTATTTTGTGTACATACTTTACATGATGTTGATATACATGTAATGAACGTTTACCATCTTTTTGTCATACGTGCGATTTCGAAGTACTTCTTCAGAAAAAAGAAAACAATTCATGTCGGAAGGAACCAGTATCTATTTATTATTCAGTTTGCGCTGCACCTGAAATGAAAGAGGAAAAGTCAATACTTTTAAGGACACATACAGCTGTACATTTATTTGTGATAATATTATATTAATATTAAGTATGCAAAGTTATCATAAAAATACATGCGTGTAAATCTGCACAAAATACCAGACAATTTACAGACAAGATCAATTCATTCATATTCAATTCATTGACATACCTACTAGACTATTTTTCACTAAATACAAAGGAAAGGTATTACTTAGTGAACTTAAGAATTTGATTACTTTAATACACGTCCGGTAGTAGTGGTTGCTTGATTGCAATGCCCTCTGTATCAACTTTCTTGCTGTCTACTTATTTCTGAAAGAAAAATCTAAGCTACTTGTTTACATAAATTAATACCCCACTGCATCCACTTATGGGACTTCCTCCAATGGCCTACAGTTTTGCAGTTACTCCCCCTACACCGTAAGTTGGGGGCACGCTTACGATTGCGATCCTAAGCTTCACATAAATAGTATTAACAAATAGACTATAGTAAAGCTTACGTTACCAAATTCTATAGTATACCAATTTTAACAGGTTATATTAGATCTATGACAAAAACAAGGTTTAATTTCTTCGAATTTTGTAGAAAACTTTTAAAAGTATGCACTTTGTCAAATTGTAGAGTTGGGGGGGGGGGTTATAGGTGGATGTAGTATTTGACGTTTATGTCTGTACAAATTATTCAATTAATACCGAGGAGTTCAATAGCAATCTGTTTTAAAAACAACAGACGCCTAGAATTAAAAGCCACAATGAAAGCATGTGATACCATCAGGCACGTAGCATCGTAAGGGGGGGGGGGTATGTTACTCCATAATATTGCCTAAAATTTATTGACTAGTAAATACCCCACCCCCAAGAAATAATCCCAAGGTCGAGGAGGAAGGCGGCAAGGGTTGATTTTTCAGTTCCATTCATCGGTTAAATTTTACTCTTTCACTACCATTTGCAACAATCCTTTTTTTAATAGGGGGAGTGGTAACCTATCCAACTATAAATCTATCACTGCACTTTGAAAAAAAACCCAAGTTTGTAATAATAAGAGGAGGCAGACCCATTGTTCCTAGGTGGCTGATGATTGTTTTTGTGCTCATTTAAGTAATTGGAAATGCAAAAAGAGGTGTAAGTTGATGTACATAAAATCTAACTTTCAAGATTTAATCATGAGCGAAAAATACTTTTAACAAAAATATTACACTAGACTGGTATGTCTTTATTTATTGGCACCTAGTGTATATTTAGTAACAAGTAGTTTTTTTTAAAGTGTGAAACAATAAATTGATGTACTTGTATGCGTTAGTTCTATTTGTGTTTTTAAGCATACAGTATTGCATGTTTCTTTTTGTGTTTTGATTGTCAAAAAATTGATAAAAATTAATAACGAAGAATTGCTGATATACAAAAAACATCATGATTCTGATCTAAAGAAATCGAGGACTAGGTAATTTACATCATGGCCATGCATTGCTTGCCAGAAAACCACACAAGGGAAACATATCAATGTAATTAGTGACCAAGAAATTTTGTTTAATTATACTATTTTAAAGTCATTACACTCGATTCTTAGAAAAATTCCTTAACTGGCAATTGATTGCAACTAAAGATTGTCAATTTTCTATTTATTCCTTATAAGGCACCGTCAACCGAGGACCTCAATTTGCTGCGCGCCCTCTGTAATCAGGGGGAGATAACTCGCATAGCGTTATGAAAAATGTAGGCCATTAATCATGAAATAATCTAGATACATTTACACCACATCATTCAATTTTGATTCTCACAATGTTTGACCTTGCCATTCAATAATAGTTTTCATATCACTACAAGATTTTTTCATAAACCAATCCTGGGCCCATAAAGCATTTAAATTAAGCAAGAAATATGACAATTTTTTTTAAAGATGGGGAAAGAAGCCTACAGTCTAGATCTCCAAAAAACATACCAACAGAAACAAAAAAATGAAATGGGTATGTTCGTAGTGATTGTAAACATTGAAAATTCGTGTCATATGTTCAAACTTTCATATGTTTATCATATGTTGAACATATGTTAAACATGAATTTTTCACCTTGTGTTAATCATATGTTTGAAGTTTGCAGTATGTTCAACATATGTTTCAAACATACGTCAAACATATGTTCACCATATGATGATAAAAAGATGTTTATTATATGTTAAACATAGGTTTAACATATGAATATCCAATCATAGGTTAAACATATGTTGCAATTTTACCTGTGTATGACATAGTCATGTTGCAAAGGCTTAATTTTTAAAATATGAATTCTAATGCAAATGTTTGCTAGTTCGGCTATTGTTTCAAAGTCAAATTTTTACCATTAGTTCCACGTTGAATCAATGAGTGTCGGGCGTCTCCTACCTAGATCACACTAATATTTCAAAGTATCGAGTCATCTCCCATCAAGTCCATCAAATATCTTTCGTATGATTTGATAAGTTGTGTGTGCCAAGTATTGTTGATTGGGAAAAGGACGATATCATATAATCTAGTAAAACAAGACACCCATCATATTTCTTTAAATATTATATACTACTGGTAAAATAAGATTTGACTGCATCAAAGTGCAGTTTCTTAGATTTGTAAGCTTGTCATTTTGGTATGGGTTTACGGTGATTCCTTATAAATGTAGAAATAATTTTATTACTAAGAATATATTTTGTTTAACGTTTTTTGCTACGGTGTTTTGAAATTTTATGAATATAGAACGCAGTTGATGCAGAGTAATGTGTATACCTTCTTACTATAGAATGGACATTTTCATCATACACATGAACATATTTGTTAATGTCACTATGCATGATTTGGGCCAATATTCATATCCCAATTAAAAAAGACAATAATCAATGGAACCATAAATAATTATATCGAGACTCTTTTTATAAGAACTAGATGACGGTTACACTTAATAGAAAATACAGTTAGATAGTGTGTCACGATGTTGATGATGAGGTCAGTTATAAATAATTGTGATATCTACAGTGATGATCTTCAATATGATATCAATATAACAGAGGTCACTCTTCATACTTTGATTTGTTAAAGGTAAGAAATTTAGAATAGAAGTCATTTACTACAAACTTGGTATCACTTACATGGTCATCAATAAAGGCGTGCTGTGAGTCTGAATCGTACTCATTCGAAATTCCGTACCATAGTTGTAAGGATTGCTGATGAAGTCAAAATTAGACTCTCCAGGAAATTGTGTTTGGAAGTAAAATTAGATTAATTGTAGATATATATGTACAGTAAAACACGCTTATAACGAACACGCTTAAAACGAATTCACGCTTATTGCGAAGTGATATTTAAGAAAAGAACGAAACTTTTATGAAGTTTGTCTAGAGCGGACTGTTTTTTTTTTTGCTGGCTCTGGAGTTTAGCTATAACAGGGTTTTACTGTATCGGTATTATTAAAACACGCAGCTCTACAAGGTGAATATCTAAGAGCATGCTGAGTGATGGTGATAACCTACAGGTTTTTTCCTGGCTTGGTTTCAGGTCCAATTTCTGGATCCATCTCAAATTCAGAATCACTAGTATTTCCCGAATTTTCAATATGATTTTTTTTTTCAATTAAGTGTCCTTAAATTCAATGTATGGAAAATCCGAACTAAGTTATATTAATTTGTTTTTCGGTGCACAATTATGAAATACGGAAAATGCAGAATCGGGGCCACGATTGTAAAAAGCGATCGACATTCCTCATAAAACTACACTATGTTATAGGAAAAATCCCGTGCGGTGCTAGTTTCTAATGGCGAATGTCCCGATATAATGTTTGATTGTAAAAACATTGATGAAACTCTACTTGTGATAGAAATACTATATTTATTATCAACTTTATTAATCCTTACAATTTCATACATGCATATGTTGTTTTCGAAATTCCTTTGTCGACGATTTGATGGTATGTCGAGCAGTTCAGAGGATGTAGATTGTTCATTCACCAGAAACGTGATGAAATTTGTTTCAAGAAGCAGTTTTTAACAAGAATGAAACTGTTTGAATTTCCTCGACAACTTGTAAAGCGGTAATTGTACAAGGGCTGTTCATAAGTAATGTGTATTGTTCCACAGCGCAATAACGCTTTGTACGATTTTGTAGATAATGATACTCTTTAATAGCTCTATTCAATATATTTCCAACAGTATAAACATGAGCCTTCAGCTCCACATAGTTTTAAACTTATAGTCATTTCAATAGAGCCAGTCGTTGACCGCTGTTGTAAATATGGTTGGGAAATGGGTAAACTCAGTCATCCAGTAACACATATTTTTACTGAGTTGGGAGAAGTTTATATGTCTGATAAGGTATCTTATGAGACAGTTCGTAGGTGGAGAAAGACATTTTTGACTGGCACAGAGTCCGTCAAAGGTGCAGCAAAATCTGGCCGATATGTGACTGTAACAGGCAAGGCAAATGTCTCAAAAGTCAGGGAACTAATTGAAAGTGATGGTAGATAAACGATTCGTGATATTATCAAACCTGTTGGCATATCGCTCAAAATGTTTCCCAAATTCAATCCAAGGCAATTTGCAAACATTGTTAGTGGTGAAAAAACATGGGTTCACTATTTCGAACCAGAAAAACAAATTTGGAAAGAAAATATGGCTAATTAAACACTGTAGAAGGCCTGTAGTTGACAAAGAACCATACGCACAAAAAAAGGTTCTTTGTTGCATATTTTTCTCATGTGATGGTATAGCCATACAAATTCAGTTGCCGAAGGGCAAAAGTATTACAGGTCGATATTACGGATATGTTATACTAAATACAGCTCAAGAAATATTATCGTAACCGACGGCCTGTGTCGGGATTTAGGCATGTTCGTGTACACTAAAAGCACAAGTCACGATATATATAATGTGATCATTCACTAGTAAGCATGATTATGATTTATACAATAATTATTTTCATGTTGTGTTATTGAATCATTTAAAAATCAATTTTTCAGTGCACATCACCAAAACCTTGTGAATCTAAGATTTTAAAAAATCATAATTCCATAAATGATAAAATGAGTTTTCACATAATCAATGATAAGTGTAAACCCTTCTAAAGTCATCAGTGATTTAACTGAAATACATGAACTTAATAAGAATTGCAACAATTTACGTTCATTCTAAGTCCAATGTGTGGTTAGGAATTGATCATATCTTGAGTGCATACACAGATGATGATAACTAAAATATAATTACGTAAGTTGTTACTAAATCACACGTCAATGTTGACGTCCAAGATAAAGATACAAATAGCTCTTGCATGGAATAAATATTCAAAAGTTTCCCGCATCTAATTTTAGATTGTCCTAAAATTGATACATTACACCTCATGATATGTCAGATGCTAAATGTTTTACGTTATAAAACGCTGTACATTATGACGTACAAGCCACCTTTCATCTTGGTAAAAAGGCGTATGATACCAATACGGATTCACCAGTTACCTATTCCAGGCACATAGGATCGATTTTCAAAGGGGGCTGCTTTTTCATCCACAATTTTCAACCTCACATTCTCTTTCACTACTACTATAATGTAAAACTTATACGGTACCAATTTTGATGCACCAGATGCGCATTTCGACAAATAATGTCTCTTCAGTGATGCTCAACCGAAATGTTTGAAATCCGAAATAACTATGAAGTTTTAGATCTAAATATAGCCAAAAACAGCGTGACAAACAAGTGAAGCCAAATTCGTCCAAGGATAAAAATAGTGGGATAGTGAGAGTCATTCTATATATCTTTTTTTGTACATCAGAATAACAGGTAATTATCATTGTTACAAATGTGGAGGGACAACCTCCCCCTTCCCTGATTTTACACGCCCGAATTTATACTCCCTTTCACGTGATATTACTGAGATAGCATATGGCATAGTCACGTTGCAAGGCTTAATTTTTTGAATGTAAATTCTAATGCAAATGTTTGCTAGTTCGACTATTGTTTCGAAGTCAAACTTTTAACCATTAATTCCATGTTGAATCAATGAGTGTTGGGTGTGTCCTTCATAGATCACATTAATGTTTCAAAGTATCGAATCATCAAAGATCATTGTATGATTTTATAAGTTTTGTGTTTCAAGTATTGCTGATTGGGAGAAGGGAAATATTATTTAATCTAGTAAAACAATACATCTGTCACGATTAGCTGAGCTATTGGCGGTTTACGTGGAGACAACCCAAAGAGAACAAGAATTTTGTAACACTTTACATATTTAATGGAATTCATAATCAAGATACAAGTATGAAAATAAGATGTTGATTGGTAAGGTTTGTCACTACTGGTTTGTCCTTCATACACTCCGTCCCCGTGACGTGTTCCACAAGAAACGGTCCCTGGTTTGTCACTACTGTTTTGTCCTTTACACACTCCGTCCCTGCTATAAGACGTTCTACGAAGAAACTATCCCTTTCAGCAGGACCATATAACTAAAAATTGTCATCACAGCGCCAGCCATCATGTGGATAATAAAGAATTCAATGGTGATACAATTTAGATATAACAAGAGAAGTATATTGACATCCTTCTCCCTGGACTACCGTGTCCAATATGATTTGTAGCACGGACTGGCAGTTTAAAGGTCCAGTGAACTGAGGTTACAAATGGAATATTTACAGTGATAAAAATCTTAACTGACAGGGGTTCAGTACGGGTTATATGGTGTTAGGACTAAAATATATTTACATAACTCATTTTAATGTGACAACATCCATAAGATTTCTTCAAATATTGTAAACTACTGGTAAAGTAATATTTGACGGGATGAAAGTGCAGTTTCTTAGATCTACAAGTCTGTCATTTTTGTATGGCTTTACGGTGATTCCTTATAAATCTTGAAATAATTTTGTTACTAAGAATATATATCTTTCAACTTATGCTGTTATTTGTATTATAAAATTTTATAAAACATAGAGCTATGATTTGATAAGATCATTGATGGAAGTGATACCGCATTTAGACGAATCACACAATTTTGAATGTTCTTCATGTAACTCGAAAGAACTTTAAATTTGACATACCCGATAACATATCAGTGATCAAACTGTTCACAAACTGTTTAGTGATTCTGCACATTGGTTGCAAAAACTGACTTTCGATTCAAATTTGAATAAATCTAGAAATTCTTGAGGCAGTTGATGCAGAGCAATGTACTATTTTCTTACTATGGAATGGGCATTTTCTTGATACACATGAACATATTTGTTAATGTTACTATGTATGATTTGGACTCATATTTATATCGCAACTAAAAAAGACAATCATCAATGGATCCATAAAGACTTATATCGAAACTCCTTTTATAAGACCCAGACAAAAGTTACACTTAACAGAATATCTTGATAATTATTTATAGTTAGATGGTGTGTCACGATGTTGATGACGAGGTCAGTTATAAATGATAGTGATATCTACAGTGATGATCTTCAATACGATATTAATATAGCAGAGGTCACTCTTCACACTTTGATTTGTTAAAGGTCAGGCATTTTAAACAGAATTCAGATAATAGAAACTTCATATCATGAATAAAGGCGTGTTATTGGTCTGAATCATGCTGAATCAAAATTCTATAAAGCGTAAACTGAGATTGCACACAACAAATCAGTTGATAACACATCTTAAGCTCGTATGATGTTTGCTACATGGCTATTGTTAACATTTAACATGGACCCCTGGATATACCAATGATGGGATAAGATGTCCAGGAGGAGTAAGCATTTCTTGTTGGCCGGTCACACCCGCCTTGACCCCTGTATCTTGATCATATAAACGTAGTAATCTGTAATCAAAAGTAGCATGAAAAGAACGGTATACCGATTGGTCTGAAACACGTCAGACAGCATTCGACCCAATGGCATGTACATGTAGCAACACAATGGGAATGAAATGTATTGTGGCGTCCATCTTAGGACGTCATATGGCTTAACGACAACGTTGTTTATACCACCATAGTTATAAGGATTATTGATGAAGTCAAAATTAAACTTTCGAAGTAATTGTGTTTACAAGTAAAAGTTAGACTTTCAAGGAAATTGTTTTTACAACTGATATTAAATCATTTGATTATTTCTAGATATATCTGTAGAGTAAAACACGCTTATAACGAACACGCTTAAAACAAATTATTGCGACGTGATATTTATTCCCTAATAAAAGAAAAGAACGAAACTTTTATTGTATATAACGAAGTTTGGCTATAACGGACTGTTTTTTGCTGAATCTGGAGTGTCGCTATATAACAGGGTTTTACTGTATTAGTATTTTAAAAATCTATCTAAGAAGAAGTGGTTGCGATAACCTACAGGTTTTTTTTTTGGCTTCAATTTAGGTCCGATTTCTGGATCCATTTCAAATTCAAAATCATCGATATTTCCACGAATTTCAATCTTTTTTTTTCCCAATCAAGCGACCTTAAAATTCCATACATAGAAAATCAGAACTAACTGATGTTAATTTGTTTTCCTGTGCACAATCATAAAATACTGAAAATGGAGAATCAGGGTCACCATTGTAAATGGCGATGGGCATTCCTAATAAAACTACACTACGTTATACGAAACATCCCTTGCAGCGCTATTTTCTAATGCGTAATGTCTCGATGTATTTGATTGCAAAAACATTTATGAAACTTGCAATAGAAATACTGTATCAACTTTATTAATCCTTAGAATTTCACTTAAAGAATACGTCCGCATGCCTTTTTCTAAATTCATTTGATTTGATAATTTGCCGAGCAGTTCATAGGATGTAGATTGTCTACCGGTAGTCACCAGAAACTTGAGGAATTTTGCTTCAAGAAGCAGTTTTTAAGCAAGAATGACACCGTTTGAATTTTCTCGACAACTTGTAAAGCAGTAATTGTAAAGCGGATTTTGCGGATCCAGAAAAATCAACCCCAGAAGTTTCAGCCTCTCATTAATCAATCTTGAACAAATTACAACACAGATAAATACACATGAAGGGATCAAATGAATTTTATTGAGACTTGTTTTAAATAAAAACAATAACATAAATAAACGGAATATAAATAGAAATAAAATTACCTGACAGAAATATTCTTATCAAATGTTTCCTGTGTTTTATATGTATAGAATTTGAATGTAATGAATTCAAGTATCAATTTTGTTTTAGACGGAGAAGGGTGATATCTTGAATATAAGATATATATATATATATATCTCCAAATGTGTCTGTATTGTGACGTCATTATATTTTATTGTCATATTTTATTTAACATTTTACCTATGGATTACTGGACACTGGGCCAATTTTTCACATTTGGATATATATATCGTCTTGGCACACTGATTTTGACTACGAATAGCTCCGTTTACTTGATCAAGATATAGGAATTATGGCGGGTGAGACCGGTCGACAGGCGATGCTTTCTCCTTCTAGGCACCTGATCCCACCTCAGGTATGCCCAACTCTCTATTTTGTATTGCTTATGGGAGTTTTGGGGATTGATAACTATTCGTTATCTTCGCATTTCGTATGTCATATTTGATTGTGAACATTGAATGCAGAAAGTTTTACTCAAATTGCAACATCTTATTTCATCGAAAACTACGTATACTTTGTTACATGTATACATCTGAAAATATAATTCATGTGGTATTATAGAAATAGCATCGTTTCACATTTACTATATGTCATTATAACATGATGGCGTGTTGTTCTCGAATTCATTCTGAAACATATGTTACATCAAAATAGTGTTCGAGTAGGGACTTTAATTGCAGACTTTGAATTGGAAACCCATCAAAACAATTGGCATCGCTTACCGTACATGACTCACCCTGGTGCAAAGTTTTCATATACTACAGAATAGGTATCATTAATGTACAGGAACGTCCTCATATTGACAGTGTTGTTTCCTCGTGTTTTGACCTAGTACTTTAATTACTCTGAATCTGATGCCGTCACAATGACGTCACAATGCATCAACGCAACGTTATTTGTGGAACATATTGACCGTGTCACAAAACAAAACTACGTACACAAAACATAATTTCATGGTATGTCTGTGTTTTTGATAATTTGGATTACATTTATCATCTTATAAATGTGGATTTAAAATGCAGAAGGGGGTATATAATAAATTTATCATTACTACAGTAACTTGATCCGAAAAGTTGGATCATGTCTCGTTGACAGGCGCGGATCATCAGATCAAACTCGACGCTTCGCGTCTCGTGTGATCTGATTATCCGCGCCTGTCAACTCGACGTGATCCGATTCTTCGGATCAAGTTACTGTAGTAATAATATATATGTATCATGCCACGGTAACCGATAACCAGATTGAGTTCATGATGGACAGAAAAATTAACTAAGAACCAATACAAGATGTGGCCAGCATCATACTTGATAATACTTCTAATGTGATGTTTGACTTTTGTCACATTTCCTAGTACTTTAATTGTTATTTGGAATAATTCACAATCGTATCATGCCACGGTGACTTATATAACCATAAGGAGTTCATGATGGCCAGAATATTTATCGAAGAACGAATGTTAGGTGTGGCCAGTATTATACTTGATCATAATTATACTGCGATGTTTGCCTTTTATCACATTACATTTGAAACATCTAAGGTGATTCCACATACTTCATTTGAGTAAATACAGGACACTGAAAACTGAATATCATTTTAATGCATCAACATCAATCGATCATAAATCGTACAATATATGTCATCAAAATTCAACAATATTTTTTTCTGACTGGCATAGAATTAAGTTTATGATACATGTTGCAAACCGCTTTCTATTCATTAATGATATGACTTCAACACATACATGATTTCCCAATCAATGATTAACAGATTAACTCACGATCATTATGGAATATTCATACACTGGTAGACTACTTTGTGATATAGTTGTCAGTTGTCACTATATGAGCTGTGAATGTTAAGTCCATAACCAATTCACTAAGATTGTATGCATGCATTAAATCCTTCAAAAATAGTGTATCATACGTGATACATCCAATTATACATTTTTCTCATTATTACAGATAATGATTGTCTTAGCTGATTTTCATCTTTAAAAGTACACTTCCATTTTACTTTTTAAAAGTGTAAAATACATTTATGATTTTATAAAGACTAGACAACAATTTTTAATAACATGATGCAGAAAATGTGAATACGTACTATTATTTTTTTCATTCAGAGATTTAGAAGGAAATGAATTGACAACGATAGAGAGTGGTAGTTTTGAAGGATTATCCAACCTACAGTATCTGGAAGTATTTTGCTATTGTATACATGTAGTAAAGCAATACTCGAAAAGTTCTATTAATGGTATGTCGTGAAATATGAAACCATCCTTGCTATATATTTGTAAGTTATCCGTATTTTTATTTCTCGTAGTTTATAGGATTCAAATATTTTATTGGGGTATAACATCGAATGATATCCGCAGCTGAAGTTGTTTTCACAAGAGGTAATGTCGTTTCCTTTGTGCGTTTTTATTTGATAGGGAATAATTCATGTTAAACAATTATTGACGCATTACATTAGTCCCCGAGTGGATCCAGAAAAAACTTCATAGGGGCCTGGAGGTTGCACCTCAAGATGATATCTTTTCAGCTGTAACTTGGTTGCTTGCAGACCAGAAAAAGACGATTTTGATAAACACTTCAATCAAACGCGGTATGATCCCTTTCACCGCTTACAAATCCCTCGGTGTGGTGATATCGTGTTATTGTCACTTTCGATTCAAATTTCATCTTATTCAGAATATTACAATTTACGTATATATTAATGCACATGCATTCTACCCACGAACTGCGCATCAGTTTGATTGACAGGATTTGGACAAAGTTTCTTACCGAAGCTGCAAAGATTAAACATGACTGAATTCATGAATTGAGAGGAGTTTAAACTTATTACCAAATTATCAATTATGTGCAAACTCAGCAAAGTATAAGGACACTTTTCGTGATAGCCACTCACCGTTTACATTGAACAGAGCGTCTTGATGACCATACACACTAAACCCACGAGTCAGGATATATTTGAGGTCATTTACAAGTAAGCAAATTTACAATTTCTAGAATGGTGTTTTTAAGGTTGTGTCCTTTAAAAACCACTTTTTCAGTGCAGATCAATAAAAGCTTGTGAATGTAAATTTTAAGAAATTCAAAATTCCATAAATGATGATCTGAGTTTTCATATAATTGATAATTTGGTAATAAGTGTAAACCCCTCTCAAGTCATCGGTGATCTAACTGAAATATATATAC
Source organism: Ostrea edulis (assembly GCF_947568905.1). NCBI lineage: Eukaryota > Metazoa > Mollusca > Bivalvia > Ostreida > Ostreidae > Ostrea > Ostrea edulis. Next base: position 59,612,901 of record NC_079172.1, read on the forward strand.
GTACAAAAAATGTAATGAGAACTGGAACACTTTGCGATAATTTTAAGCTCAATATATAGATAGCGGTTTTTAAGCTAGCAATGATCATATCTTGACTGCATATAGAGATTATGATAAAATAAAATATATACAGATGATGATAAAATAAAATATATACCGCTCTTATCCTTGGTCGAATTTGGCTCCACTTTTTTGGCACGCTGTTTTTGGCTATATTTAGCTCTAAACCTTCATAGTTATTTCGGATTTCAAACATTTCGGTTGAGCATCACTGAAGAGACATTATTTGTCGAGGTGCACATCTGGTGCATCAAAATTGGTATCGTATAAGTTTTACATACAGATGATGATGAAATAAAATATATACAGATCATGATCAAATAAAATATATACAGATGATGATAACATATATACAGATGATGATCAAATAAAATATATACAGATGATGATAAAAGAGAATATATACAGATGATGATAAAATAGAATATATACAGATGATGATAAAATAAAATATATACAGATGATGATAAACTAAAGTATAATTACATACGTTGTTCCTCAATCGCACGTTGATGATAACCTCTAGGATAAAGAGACATATAGTTTATACATAGAATAAGTATTAAAAAGTCTTGCTGCACCTAACTTCAGATTGTTCCTAAATGGATATATTATTTTACGTTTTAAAATGCTGTACATTGGGACGTGCAAAAGATCTATCATCTTGGTATAAAGGCGTATGATATCGGTATTCAAAGGGGACAGCCGGAGGGGAAATAAAAATGGTATCCACAAGTTTCAACCTTACATTATCTTTAATTCTACATTGTACATCAATTGTACATCATAATAACAAATAATGATCATTGTCACAAATTTGGAGGGATATCTCCCCCTCCCTTGATTTTACATGCCCGAATTCATACTCCCGTTCATATTATATTACTGAGAAAGCATATGCCATAGTCATGTTGCAAGGCTTAATCTTTTAAATGTAAATTCTAATGCAAACATTTGCTCGTGCGACTATTGTTTCAAAATCAAACTTCTTATCATTACTTCCATGTTGAGTCGATGAGTGTCGGACGTGTCGTAAGTAAATCACATTAATGTTTCAAAGCATCGAGTCATCTCCCATCAAGTTTATCAAATATCTTTCGTATGATTTTATAAGTTGTGGGTGTCAAGTATTGCTGATTGGGAGAAGGAAGATATTATATAATCTAGTAAAACAATACATCCATCAAATTTCTTTAAATATTGTAAACCAGTGGTAAAGTATTATTGATGGGAAAGGTGTAGTTTCTTAGATCTATAAGTTTGTAATTTTTGTATGGGTTTACGGTGATTCCTTATAAATGTAGAACTGATTTTGTTACTAAGAATATATTTCTTTCAACGTTTGCTGGGATTTGTATTGTGAACTATTATAAGACATAGAGCTATAATTTGATAAGATCTTTGATGGAAGTGATATCGCATTTAGACGAAACACAACATTTTGATTGTTCTTCGTGTAACTTGAAAGAGCTATACATTTTGCAAAAACGATACCATCTCATTACTCAAAATGTTCACAGAGTTTTAAGTGATTCTGCACTTTCATTGCAAAAACTGACCTTCAATTCAAGTTCGAATAAATCTAGAAATTGTTGAGGTAGTTGATGCAGAGCAAGGTACATATCTTCTTACTATAGAATGGGCATTTTCTTGATGAACATGAACATATTTGTGAATGTTACTATGCATGATCTTAGGCTATATTCATATCCCAACGAAACAAAAGACGATCACCAATGGATCCTAGAAAATTATATCGAGACTCCTTTAATAAGAAATAGATAAAAGTTACACATAGCAGCCTATCTTGATGTTTATATGTAGTTAGATGATTTGTCACGATGTTGATGATGAGGTCAGTTATAAATATTGTGATATTTACAGTGATGATCTTCAATATGATATCAATATAACAGAGGTCACTCTTCATACTTTGATTTGTTAAAGGTCAGGCATTTAAACAGAAGTCAAATACTACAAACTTGATATCACTTACATGGTCATCAATAATGGCGTGTTGGCAGTCGGAGTCGTGTTGAATTGAAAGTCCATAAAGCCTAAACTGAGATTACTCATACTAGATAAGTCGATAACACGTCTGAAGCAAGTATGATGTTGGCTACATGGCTATGTTTAACATTTAACATGGACCCCTGGATATACCAAAGATTGGATTAGATGTCTAGGACGAGTAAACATCTTTTGTTGACCTGTCACACCCACCTTGACCCCTGTATCTTGATCATATAAACGGAGTAATCTGTAATCAAAATTAGCATGTAAAGATCGGCCTATTGATTCCTCTGAAACACGTCAAATAGCATTCGATCCAATAACATCTACATGGATATGTAGCAACACATTGGAAACACGGGAATCAAATGTATTGTGACGTCCATCTTAGGACGGCATATGGCTTAACGACAACTTTGTTTATACCATAGTTATGAGGATTGTTGATGGAATCAAAATTAACTTTCAATGAAAGTGTGTTTTACAAGTGAAATTAGATTATTTGTAAATATATCTGTACAGTGACGCTTATAACGAACACGCCTAAAACGAATCCCCGCTTATTGTGAAGTGATATTTATTGATAGTATCATACATGTATATGGTTTTCACGGGAATTGTAATGCTATGGTTGTCATAGTAACCCCTCTTGTAGACTTTCCATAATAAATATTACTGGTGTTTCAGATGGTGTTTAAAATTGATACAAAAAGAGTAAGTGATACAAATTTTATATCAAATGGAAGTTAGTCATTAATATGTGTATTTACTTTCACATGAAGTAGAAGCACGGCAACTTCTGAGCAGTTTTGCTACTTTTAGAAGGCAATTATTTTCCACAACAGACATAATTTAACCCACCCCGAGAAATAAATGAGCAATGAATTATTTTTATTTTTACATATGCTCTAACATGTGTTTGCCCAACTATCTATTTTGTATTGCTCATAGGAGTTATGAGATTGATCATTGTTCGTTATCTTCGCCTTGCATGTTAGTAAGAATGTTTTTTGAAGGTACCGATATTGGTTTTTGGGTTTACTATAGCTCTATGACATCCTCCTTATAAAATGCTGCATGTGATGATATACTAGGTAAACATTTTAACTCGTATCAAAATTATAAAAAAAAAAATTGATGTTTATTATTGAGTTTATTCCGCATAGAATAATGGTACTGTTGCTATGGCGATCTATTTATTACTTTTTGTTTGAAATTACTTGTATATTCATGGTCTGCGATCGTATGTGAAGAACGTAGGAAATTAACACAGCCGATGTAAACTGTGCAGTGTGACGTCGTGTTACCTGGGACGTTTTTACCCTTTTAAACGAAGCGAATATCATCAACAAAACTCTCTTATTTTTGATATTATAGAAATTATCTGATATAATTGAGAGAAAGTGCTAAGAATTATTTGAATATTTTTTGCTCAAAATGACGTGTTTACGTAATCCTTAAGTTGAGAGAGAGAGAGAGAGAGAGAGAGAGAGAGAGAGAGAGTTATTTAGATACCCACTTCCGCCCCTACCCTGGGTTGGGTTGTTATGTTCATTTAGGAGTACATTGCTATTTCCGTGCTCTTTATAAAGTATTTCAAACGCAATGTGTATATTGTATGATCCTCTTAAATGTACGTTAAATAACTCTATCCCACTTCCATTCTCAATGACCATGTAGCGTGTGACAGCGTGGCAATAATTCCATTGTTATTGAAAGCAAGTTTTTAGACTTGTCTAGATGGGCGAACGGTCTAGCGCCCTGGTTACATGCTGCTAGGAGATTTGATTCCGGAGGTCATGAGTTCAAACCCAAGTAGGGGGGAGGGAGTGGATTTTCTGTGTTTTGTATATATATATTATTACATTAAATCCTTCAAAAACAGTGTATCGTACGTGATACATCCAATTTTACACATTCTAAAGACATGGTTTTTGTAATTCTCTAGGAATATTAATCTCTAAATTTTACAGATAATTATTGTCTTTCGATTTGATAATTTAGGCTTTTAAAATTCCACTTCCATTATTAATTTATTTTCACAAACATGAAATACAGTTATGATATAAGATGCGCCAATTGGTTTTTGACACATGTAAAAGTGTCACTTTCTCGTTTGAATGTTCCGTTGTGTTTATTCTGTCGAACCTTTTCCGTTGTATTGACCTTGTCAAAGTCATGTGATTCGCCATCATGTTTAACGTTTTAAAGAATTGTAATGGGCGATAAAAATGAAGTATCAGTGTGAAGCGTTTCCTCCGTGTTTATGAATGCATACTTAGCAAAGTCACCTCATAAACAATGTAATTGTTTTCTTATAAAGGTGTTAAATATAATCTTTTTTAAACGAAGTTCTTACGTACATGATTCAATAAGTGGTCGAGGTGGCGTTCAGTCGTCACAAAGACAAATGGGTGAAAGGTCGGACAAGACAGCTAGCCACTATTAAAGAATGTTTTTATATATGAGATCGTTCGTTTGAACGTTTGCGGAAACAATTTTTATCATTTGCAATCAATTAAAGCGCTAAATATAACTCTGAATAAACCCTGTAATGTCTGCAATCATCGTTGTCTGTAAACAGAATGTTCTCCCAGTCGTATATAAAGCGTACACAATATCTGCCTACAAACACAAGGTAGTGTCTTTGAAACACGTCAAACTGCTGGTGGACTAGTAGAATATTAGTGATATTTCAACAGTCTATTTCGCACAGTTGCAAGACATGGATTGGTGAAAATAACGAAAAGTGACCAATCTCATAACTTCTAGAAAGAATACAAAATTCAGAGTAAGGCACACAGGGCATACTAGAGGTGAAATCAGGTGCAACCAACAAATAGCATCCCCAGTCAGCCGGTAATATCCGGAATGCGCCCCATATCTTGATTAGGTAAACGGAGTAATCTGTAGTCAAAATCAGTGCGCAAATATATTCGCTGTAATCCTCAAATTATCTTAGCATTGAAATTTGATGGTCAAATTGTATTTTCCTATTAGATAAATCACATATCATGGAATTGTCCATGTGACGGCATTCAAGGGCGCTGAAGTCCAATTGTGATCCGGGTAAGAGTAGCTCCTCAGTGCCACTTGCTTGTCGTAAGAGACGACTAAATTGGGTGGTCCTTCGGATGAGACCGCTAAAACAGATTGTGTGTGACAGCAGGTGTGACACAACTAAGATCCCTCCCTGCTCAAAGGTCGTAAGCTCCGAGTATAGGCCTAAATGTGCAGCCTTTCACCGGCAATGATGACGTCTCCATGTGAGTGAAAAATTCTCGAGTGGGACGTTAAACAATATAAAATCAATCAAGGGTGCTGAAAATATCTAACTGAAAAAATAGATAACACCACTAATTCTAAATCAATTTTCAAAAGATTATGTGTACAGTATATATTTGTAAATCAAAATGTAAATCAATTAATTACAAAAGTTATGTAGTCTACGCAATATTGTCCGAATGCACTAAACCACGATACACCAACAACTGAAACAAACAACACTGAACTTGTGGTAATAATGCATGGAATCGCAATTTCAGAGTTCATTTTCCAGAATAAATTTTGACTGTAATTTTTATTTGCAGAAACTGACAGCAAATTCAACACAAATCTATACATCACACTGTACACAAACATTTAGATACATAGGGTTGAAAGTGATGGACTCATAATTTCACGACCACAAAATCAAATTACTCACAGTGTAAGCTTTTCATGAATATGTTTACCACTGAAATGTTTGCGTCTTTCAAGGAAGAAAATGAAATATACCAATAATGGATTAAAACAAGCAAGAGTACATAAAATGATATTTACTTTATATTGCAGATTTTAAAGTAAAATAATTGAATTATTCTTCAACTTTACTCCAAGATTAAATGTTCAATCTGATTCGTTGATCATGTGATAAATTCCACGACGAGTGATTCACGTTTCTTACGTTATTTGACACGGTATAGATAAAAACCATAAAATGAAAGATATATATGTATTTTGAATAAATGGATAAGCCAGATATTATGGAATGTCCTTTTGACGTCACTCAGGGATGCTGACAATATGAATTAAAGATAACGCCACCGAGTTTAATTCAATTTCCTTAAAGGCTATGTATGCTTAAAGGAAACGTATAATCTAATATCTAAGTTGCTTAAATCAATAATTTACACAGTATGAGTGATATGTTTATGCTAATTTATTTCTGTATTTCAATAAATTCAGACAACAAATTTGACACTAAAAGTCCTGTAATGTCGGTAAGACTGGATTGAATTTGACATTGTCACAAAATCAAAATGCAAAAGTTAATATCAATATCAAAAGTGTTCTTGGCTGTAAATAGGACTTCCCTCAACGCGAAACGGATAATGTCTTCGAAGCCAATCGAGTCTTCTGTCATTCAAGAGTGGTCCTGTGTCTGATCTGCTGGTTTTTCTGCCGAATTCCCGGAGTCTATTTCTGATTGTCTACTCATTTCGGGAAAACAGCAGCAGGGTGTGAACGTCCTACCCCTGTCCCCCAAATGTGAAAGGTGGATCGCTTGGTCCTCCCGGGGCGTTGCCCAGGACCTTCCACCTAACATACTCTCTGAACCACAAACACTCCTCCGCCAGGTTTCCTACGAGATGACAACTTCGATCATAAGTCCCGGACTGAAAGGTCCCCCACTTTTCGTCCTCCTTAATGACATTTCACCACGCTCTTCATATTCCATCAAATATCCGCATGGTCTTCCGTACAGTTGACTTTCGTACCATTTACCTGCCTTGTCCTTCTAAATTGGTTTGTACTCGTGCACTGAAATTATTTTCCTAAAACTAACAACTTGACAATTAACTAAAATGCACGTGAACTACCAAAATATGAACAAAGCACGCTTATCGGCTATGAATAAACACATGGCTGTCTAATAGAATCTTCCACATTTTATGGTTACCTATTTTAGCGCCAGTCCTATATCTAACTGGACAATCACCATTTTCAGAACTTGCAAACGAAGATGAATCAACCTCATTACAGATACACATAAACAGTAAAGCTGAATCAACCTCATTACAGATAAACATAAAAAGCAAAACCCGAATTAACCTCATTACAGATACATATAAACAGTAAAACTGAATCAACCTCATTACACATACACATATACAGTAAAACTCAACCCACCTCATTACATATACACAAAAACAGCAAAACCTGAATCAACCTCATTACAGACACACATAAACAGTAAAACTCAATCAACCTCATTACAGATACACAAAAACAGCAAAACCTTTTTTTGGATCAACTCTTTGGACGAATAAGGCATGTCCTAATTCGCTCCACTTTTAACATTGATTGGCAAGCCTAAAGACCAAATACATGTAGTCTGCGTTGTAAATACGTTTTTAGATTAGTGTAGTTGTAGTGCTAGGTGTATTTATATGTAGTTTTTGTTATTATGCTCTGTTGATATTGACCACATTATGTAATTGTTTTCGTTTGTTTCGGTGTATATTTGTTTGTTTTAGTTTTTCATTCTATGTAAATATTCTCTCGCCCTGAGGGTCGCCCTGAAAATTTGACAATCACTGTTTCTACCTCTTATCTATCTATCATGTATTATGGATGTCGAAATGAGTAATTTTGTTAGGCTATTTCAAGGTATATTGATGGTGGATGTTTGTGCACTGTTTAACGTCCAATTCGAGAATACACTCTGTATTTCACTCATATGGAGACGCCACCATTGCCGGTGATGGCCTGCAAAATTTGAAATAAATAATAGTATTAAACATGTTGTCTTCATTAATTGTCATTATGAATGTCTACATTGGGGTCTACCTAACAGGACTTCTACGGTTACCTGAACACTAATCGGTGGGAATTTACACCTAGATAATCCTGCTCATCCTGTTATACTAAAACGGTATTTATCATGTTTAATCCATACAATACCGTTACACGACAAACTCATTTAATTTTAAAGCCATTCATAATGTTAAATCAGATTCAATATCCTGTGGGGGATCCGGGATAGAATAAGTTCTCAATATTATTTGCTTGTTGTAAGAGAAGACAAAATGGGGCTGTCCTTAATATGAGACCGCAAACACCGAGACCCCGTGTCACAGCACGATAATGATTGCTTCCTGCTCAAAAGCGCTGAGAATAGGCCTAATTTTTCCAGCCCTTCACCGGCAATGGCGACGTCTCCATATGAGTGAAAAATTGTCGACCAGGACATTAAAAATATTTAAGCAATCAACCAACCACATACTAAGTAGATTTTCCGTAGGGGAAACCTACTGTGGGGGTTTACTTTGTAAGACCGGGGGCTTCATCCTATGCCCCACCAGGGCTTAGCCATGGACACACTGGAGGCATAACGGTGGACTCTTTAGACTCATTGCCTCTAAGAATTGGTCCATACCCCATCCCGTCCCCGCTCCTCTTAAGCTGAAATCTTGGATCACTTCTGATTGCGTGCCATGATAGAACATCAGGATTCTTTCATTTAGACTGTTATCACTCCAAATTTATGTTGTCCTTCGGATATCAAAAGAATCATAGACAAATTAAATATAAAAATATTCATTGTTGACACAAACTTGTGCACTGCCCGAGAGATGCTATCGGCTGCTATAAAATCAGTCTTTTTAAAGGTATCTAATTTCCGGACATTATGTTTTGGTAAAGTGTATAAATGAAACCGTACTTCTATTTCGATAGATAGTGTAAATTATAGCGAAAAGGACTATTCTGGATATCAAAGTAAGGGAGATAAGTATCACATTAAAGGCGTAGACTGACTATATAGTGAGACTTCCCTAAGAGAAGGCTTACAATATAGCCAGACTTCCTTGGGGAAGTGTCACTACTACAGATATCTGACACCGGTGTATTCCAATGGCATAATTTTGTATGTGTGTTTCTTATAAGATATATTCAAACGCTGTTGAATAATTTATGTATCAAGTAAAAATAGTCAGCATACGATTAATCAAACAGAAATCAATGATAAGAAAAATAATTACTGGATAATTTAGAAAATTGTTAAACATCTGTAACGACGTTTATCACTGATTGACAGTATCAAATGTTGAGATGTGGGGCCTAGTCATTCCCTGTTGAGGTATTCTAACTTATATACGTACAGTTCAACCCTGTCAGTTAGTCTTGTTTCTTATATTGATCAATTAAATCTACCAGTACACTTTTATGCATCTTCATTTTTAACGAAACATGTGGCTTGATTATGAACAGTACTTTGTTTTATCGTATTGTTATAGAGAAAAATGACTCGCTGAATATTATCTGCATTGAATTCATTTCTTTTAATTCTGTGTCTGTGCAAGCATTGAAAATCTCCTCTACACAGTTTCAAATATTCATTCAGTCTAAACAAAGCATAGTGCAAACATCATTTGTATATTGGTCATCAAAGAATAGTAGCAGTAACTGTCACATACAGATGTACTTGAATGGCTTCAAAAATTATGAGGTCGGACGTTTGGGATACATGGAATTAAGAAACACCCAAAAGGGTCAAGAGAGATGTATCAAACAACGGACAGTGTATGTACCCTGTGTCAACGGTGGGAAGAGACTTGTAAACAGTGTGAAATAATTAAATCTATATCACATGTACAAAGACCCGAGTTATTTGTGTAACCATGGACTGTATTTAGATATGCAATATTTGTCTATCCTTGATACAGATAAAAATATCTATTGTACGTGTAGAATGTTTAAAGTATCTATTTTAATTGTGAGGTAAATATAAAAAAAGGTAAAGCAAAACAATACATTGTTATACTCACTATAGTATATATTGTTACTTCATTATTACATAATTGTACCATACCAATGAGATGTTTCTCAAGGTTTCAATAACCCGATCTAGTTAAAATCAGACTTCTTACATCCGCGCCGTATACTCTGCATAAGAAACGATTGTGAGCGTATCTTAGGATCTGATTTTGATTAGATTGTCAATAACTTAAGCTAAACTAAACAAGAGTGTCTAATTCGACAAATGCTATGAATATGTTTATTCACAATGCTTTTACAAATAGAGGGGTAAAAATTAATATGGATACTTATGAAATAAGTTGACATTACCGACACATTTTTAATCAACCAAAAATCATGTTCTTTATCATTAGAACATGGATTGTACTATTCATTGTACGTTTAAACCTAATGACCTAAGTAAAGGTCGATCTTCACACCCAGCAAGCTACATTTAAACCTAATGACATAAGTAAAGGTCGATCTTCACACTCGGCAAGCTACATTTAAACCTAATGACTTAAGTAAAGGTCGATCTTCACACTCAGCAAGCTACATTTAAACCTAATGACATAAGTAAAGGTCGATCTTCACACCCAGCAAGCTACATTTAAACCTAATGACATAAGTAAAGGTCGATCTTCACACTCGGCAAGCTACATTTAAACCTAATGACTTAAGTAAAGGTCGATCTTCACACTCAGCAAGCTACATTTAAACCTAATGACATAAGTAAAGGTCGATCTTCACACTCAGTAAGCTACATTTAAACCTAATGACATAAGTAAAGGTCGAGCTTCACACTCAGTAAGCTACATTTAAACCTAATGACATAAGTAAAGGTCGAGCTTCACACTCAGCAAGCTACATTTAAACCTAATGACATAAGTAAAGGTCGATCTTCACAATCAGTAAGCTACATTTAAACCTAATGACATAAGTAAAGGTCGATCTTCACACTCAGTAAAGTACATTTAAACCTAATGACATAAGTAAAGGTCGATCTTCACATTTAGCAAGCTAGGTCTATACCTAATGCCATAAGTAAAGGTCGATATTCACACTCAGTAAGATACATTTAAACCTAATGACATAAGTAAAGGTCGATCTTCACATTTAGCAAGCTAGGTCTATTTATACCTAATGCCATAAGTAAAGGTCGATCTCCACACTCAGTAAGCTACATTTAAACCTAATGACATAAGTAAAGGTCAATCTTCACACTCAGCAAGCTACATTTAAACCTAATGACATAAGTAAAGGTCGACCTTCACACTCAGTAAGCTAGGTCTATCTAAACCTAATGACATACGTAAAGGTCGATCTTCACACTCAGTATGTTAGGTTTATCTTAACTTTGTTAAAAATAAAGTTTCAGGGTGATTGATTGATTGTATCTTGTTTAACGTCCCTCTCGAGAGTTTTTCACATATATGGAGACGTCATCAAAATCGGTGAAGGGCTTCAAATTTAATCCTCTGCTCGGCGTTTACGACGACCATTGAACATTGAGGAGTCTTTAGCGTGCCACACCTACTGTGACACGGGACATCCGCTTTTTAAAAGGTCATCTCCGAGGACGCATGACATTCACATCTGATGTCAAGCGTTTGATGATTGAACTATCACTATGCGTTTTAGCAACTTCCGTTTGTCGCGGCCGGGATTCGAACCCCAGCCATCCGCATGCGGGGCGATTGCTCTAGCTCTAGACCACTTCGATGATTCTTGTTTAAAGGTGAAAAATAAGTTTCTAATCGACTAGTTGTTTTCATGACGGTAAAGAAATATATCTTCCTAATTATGGCTCGACCGAGAATGGTTTACACTTACATGATACAAAAGCAATCTCATTTCTTCTTAGTGGAAATAATTCTTACTACTGCAACAACATTATATGAATATTTGATTAGGCATAGCGATTATTTTATAAAATAACCTACACATTTTGATTTTCCGATTGCAAAACCTTACTATGAGTATTTTTTAATTTTGTTTTATAATCAATCTGTCAACGGTTAATCAGTCAGAGATAAATATGAATTCATTTATAAGTTTTAGTCATCAAATTATATTTTTGATATTTGAATATTCTGATGTAAGCTTTCTTCAACTCCTGCTCAGGCGTTACTCTCTACGTTTAGTCCTCGTTATAAAGATCGATGTTTTCACTTTGAAGTTATTAATGACTATAGAGAGACAAAAGACTGATCGCTGAACCCACTTTGAGCGCAGGATGAGCAAACGATGAACACCTTGTGAACATCAATCGCGAGCGGTCGGTGAACGGTGAACACAAAACTGTAAACGGTGAAGAGACACTGAACAAACAGTGAGCGAATGAAAAAATGAGAAAGTAGAACGTTTCATGGCCAGAACTAAATAAAATGAGAAAGTAGAACGTTTCATGGCCAGAACTAAATAAAATGAGAAAGTAGAACGTTTCATGACCAGAACTAAATAAAATGAGAAAGTAGAACGCTTCATGGCCAGAACTAAATAAAATGAGAAAGTAGAACGTTTCATGGCCAGAACTAAATAAAATGAGAAAGTAGAACGTTTCATGGCCAGAACTAAATAAAATGAGAAAGTAGAACGTTTCATGGCCAGAACTAAATAAAATGAGAAAGTAGAACGTTTCATGGCCAGAACTAAATAAAATGAGAAAGTAGAACGTTTCATGGCCAGAACTAAATAAAATGAGAAAGTAGAACGCTTCATGGCCAGAACGAAATTGTGTATAACATATTCTCGGTTAACGTCCTATATAACCGATTCTGAGTTTTCCACCCTCGACATCTAAACGTACTGAACTAAATTTGAAATTCCCACGTAGATGAAGTTACTGTTGGGATGTTATTGAGGTGTTTTTTTTCTCTGATATTACATTAAGATGATGCCTAATTTATGTCTTGACATCGTTACTGAATATTGTTGTAAATTATCCTTCAAAATGTTGCATGAGAGTTGATATACTCAAAACATTCCAAAGCAAATATTTTCCTGTGTATCATGAGTATTGTACGCTAAGATCTATAGCAATCCTAATTATCTTTGACTTGAAATACTAAAATGCAAATTTGATAGTGTGTTTGATTTCAGTGAGCGTTTCTTTACCTGTTTGTGGTATTTGTAAACATTGCGTACAGCTTTGTGTGATGTCACAGTAGTCACACGTCATACGTTTTCTTTTTCAGAGTTCTGTATAGTAACCAATTAACAACGATAGAAAATGGTGCTTTTGAGGGTCTGTCAAATCTACAGACAATGTAAGTCTCTACATGTTTATGATTATTACATGTTTATGCTATACTAATATTCACCGTCATTGGTGCACAATTAAGTAGCGTTGATATTGATGCATATGAAATATAAGTATTTTTAACCTGTTTATAAGCTTCAACATAAAGGTAATTCCTAATTTTTGTCTTAATATCGTTACTGAATAATGAGTGAATGTTGAAGTCCAAATAAAAGCCATTATAAAGTTGTGGGCACGAAAACTATGTTCCAAACTTTTGCATGATATTTGATACACCCAATTCATTCAAACGCAAACACTTTTTTGTTGATCATGGGTATTGTACCCTAAGATCTGTAGAGATCCTAATTATCATCGACTTGAAATACTGAAATGCAACTTTGATAGTGTGTTTGATTTCAGTGAGCGTTTACTTACCTGTTTGTGATATTTGTAAACGTTACGTGTAACTTTGTGTGATGTCACAGTAGTCACACGTCATACGTTTTCTTTTCCAGATATCTGAATGATAACCAATTAACAACGATAGAAAATGGTGCTTTTGAGGGTCTGTCAAATCTACAGACACTGTAAGTCTCCACATGTTTATGATTATTACATGCTTATGCTATACTAATATTCGGACAAATGATACTCATTGAATGCAAATAAAGACAACAGTTGGTTTCTGTTCATCAACATAGTTCATCATCATTAGTGTAGAATCAATTAGCGTTAATTTTGATGCATTTAAAATATAAGTATTTGTAACCTGTTTATAAGCTTCAACATAGCCTAATTCTATTTCACATCAACTGATCATGACAAACATGAAAATGTTCTAAATGAGAAAGTCTCTATTCTTATTTTTATAATATTATATATTTTCCGATATCGCGGTATTGCATTTTATCAAATAGCCGGACATCACATTAAGATAAGGTTTGCAACAACAGGCTTTGGGATCATGAAACTGTCTTAAAGTTTAAGACTGTCTTAAATGACGAATTTGGCTCCACTTGTTTGGTACGCTGTTTTTGGCTATATTTAGCTCTAAAACTTCATAGTTATTTCGGATTTCAAAGATTTCGGTTGAGCATCACTGAAGAGACATTATTTGTCGAAATGTGCATCTGGTGCATAAAAATTGGTACCGTATCAGTTTTAAATTATGACCCCTGGGTCGAGGCCTCTGCTGGTGGACTGTTAGTCCCCGAGGGTCTCTACAGCCCAGTAGCTAAGTACTTCGTTACTAACTTGAAAATACGGATGTATATTTAATTGCTGTTATAAAATTTAGAAATTCATTTCCAAATTAAGGATTATCTCCCTCATGCATAGCTCTTATCCCTGGGCGAATTTGGCTCCACTTGTTTGGCACGCTGTTTTTGGCTATATTTAGCTCTAAAACTTCATAGTTATTTCGGATTTCAAAGATTTCGGTTCAGCATCACCGAAGAGACATTATTTGTCGAAATGCGCATCTGGTGCATCAAAATTGGTACCGTACAAGTTTTACATCAGTAAATTTGCACTTGAATATTAAAACTGAAAAAAAAATTGACACAACCTGGAGTGGATGGAACCTTTTATTCAATTAAACCAGACTGTTGATATATTCATTTTCATCTCACCTGAGGTGAAAGCTCAAGTGAGCTTTTCTGATCACCCGTATTCCGGCGTCCGTCCGTCTGTCCGTCCGTCTGTCCGTCCGTCTGTCCGTCTGTAAACTTTTCACATTTTCAACTTCTTCTCAACAACCACTGGGCCAATTTCAACCAAAGTTGGCACAAAATATCCTTAGGTTAAGGGAATTCTAAATTGTTAAAATAAAGGGCCAGGCCACCTTCCAAGCGGAGATAATCAAGAAAAGGTAAAAATAGGGTAGGGTCATTCAAAAATCTTCTCAAGAACCACTGGGCCAGAAAAGATGAAATTTATAGATAAGCTTTATTAGGTAGTGCAGATTCTAAATTGTTAAAACCATGGCCCCCGAAGGTCGGATGGGGCCACAATAGGGGGTCAAAGTTTTACATACAAATATATAGGGAAACTCTTTAAAAATCTTCTTCTCAAGAACCACTGAGCCAGAAAAGCTGAGATTTATACGAAAGCTTCTTTATATAATGGAGATTATAAATTGTTAAAATCATGGCCCCCGGAGGTCGGATGGGGCCACAATAGGGGGTCAAAGTTTTACATACAAATATTTTGGAAAAATCTTTAAAAATCTTCTTCTCAAGAACCGCTGAGCCAGAAAAGTTGAGATTTATGTGAAAGGTTCCTTCTATAATGCAGATTTTAAATTGTTAAAATCATGGCCCCCTGGGGTAGGATGGGGCCACAATAGGGGGTCAAAGTTTTACATACAAATATATAGGAAAAATCTTTAAAAATCTCCTTCCCAAGAACCACTGAGCCAGAAAAGCTGAGATTTATATGAAAGCTTCCTGATATAGTACAAATTATAAATTGTTAAAATCATCGCCCCCGGGGATCGGATGGGGCCACGATAGGGGGTCAAAGTTTTTTGGGTGTTTTTGTTTGTTTTTTTTCTGTTTTTTTTTTTATATAGTGCAGATTCAAGTTTGTTAAAATCATGGACCCCGGGGATTGGATGGGGCCTCAAGGGGGGCATCAAAGTTTTACATACAAATTTATAGGAAAAATCTTTTAAAATCTTCTTCTCAAGAACCACTGAGCCAGAAAAGCTGAGGATTATATGAAAGCTTCCTGATATAGTGCAGTTTATAAATTGTTAAGATCATGGCCCCCAGGGGTCGGATGGGGCCACAATAGGGGTCAAAGTTTTACATACAAATATATAGGAAAAATCTTTAAAAATCTTCTTCCCAGAACCACTAAGCCAGAAAAGCTGAGATTTATATGAAAGCTTTCTGATATAGTTCAGATTCAGGTTTGTTAAAATCATGTCCCCCTGGGGTAGGATGGGGCCACAATAGGGGATCAAAGTTTTACATACAAATATATAGGGAAAATCTTTAAAAATCTTCTCAAGAATCATTGGGCCAAAGAAGTTCACATTTACATGAAAGCTTTCTGACATAGTGTAGATTCAAGTTTGCAAAAACCATGGCCTCCAGGAGTAGGTTTGGGGCCATAATAGGGATTACGGTTTTACATGCAAATAGATATGGAAAATCTTCTGATATGGACCAAGGTGACTCAGGTGAGCGATGTGGCCCATGGGCATCTTGTTTACTCTCTCTCTCTCTCTCTCTCTCTCTCTCTCTCTCTCTCTCTCATAAAACATTTTTTTTCCTGTAAATTGAAGATTGATGCATATGCCACTTGTCTTGATATTACAGAATAGAAGAAAACAAAGAATTATTAAAAAAGCTGGTCTTAAAGTGGATCACAAAAAAATCACTTAGACTTAAGATTGGTATTTTGTCTTAAATTCTAAAACTACGTTAGAGCTGTCTTAACTTTCTAAGAGTATCGTTAAGTTCGTTCAAAATGGCCGCGCTGGTTGCATTTTTGAGGCGAGTAAGAGAACATGAACGTGATGTCCGCGATGAAGATGTCTGCCCCTACCAAGAAGCGAACAAATCATTTATTTAAGAAATAATAGACCGTCGTTAGATCGAAAACACAGGATCTTGACGTTGAAAATCATATAATGAAAAAAAAAATTGTTTTTCTATAAGCAGAGTATTGACGTAAAAAGTTTGTTTACAGGAAAAGAAGTCAAATCCCTGTAATCGAAAAGTAACACCGATAGCCCAGAAAAATTGGGAGTGGGCGTTTTCAAATGTTTAGGCATAAATATGACATCTTGTGTGATCGAAATATCGCAGGATTGATCGCCCGATTGTCCATTTCACTGCCTGATCGTAGTTTGTAAAGTAGACGTATATGTGCAAGTAGTACGTACACATACGACCGTTTCATTAAAAAATTTCGATACAAAAGTACATTTATTAACCTGACTGAGTTTGTTGACAATATGTGGAAGAAGAAAACAATCATTACTTGCAGTCTGCATTTGCACACGATTGATGTGCAGTCCAAGCCCGAATTTGAAATTAATCAGAGTTATCCTTCTTTGCTACATCTACGCACACAATCGACAAAATAAATAAAGGCATTGAATTTAACCGTGTTCAGTGCCTCTCTTTCGCTTTTTCCGAACTGGTGACTTCCAAGGGCAATGCACATCGGAAGTTACGAGCAGGAATTACTGACAGGATGACAATTATCCATGAATCTATATTTTCTGCTGATTTGACGGGTTTATTGCTTCAGATTCACTTTGATTCTATTATGTTATATATATTCAATCCCATATATGTTGACTATTTGTTCTTTTATTTTTTAATTTACTTTCCGTCAGTTATAGCTTGTATTGCTTTAACTTAAGTCTAAGTCTAGAATCTTAAATTGCTATGGCAACAAGGGACTCTTTTGCGTAGAGGTATTGCTTTAAGACAATCTTAGTTAAGATTTGCTTAAGTTCATTTTGTGATCCATTTAAGTCAGCAATCTTACCTAAGTTCAAATCTTAATTTAAAGTCAAAATTTTGACTTAACTTTAAGACAGTTTCATGATCCTGGAGTCAGGGAAATAACTCTTGTTATACCTCAGTGCAATCGGATCACGCGCTCGTCTTTTTCCGTAACCGGTAAGAAGACTCGGACGTGGATCGGCGCAAGAATTGCATCAAATCGATGCATTTCTTCGCCGGAAGCGCGCCCGTGGATGAGAGTTAAAAGGCCAGAACCGAATTCCTGAATAACATGTCATTTATATTTTCACCACAGATTCAGTTTTGGTATCATTAACGTCTTATTCACTCTGATACATAACATGTAGGTGGAAATTGATTGTGGTACAATACCTTAGATGTGTAAAATATCTTAGATGCACTTGAAAGTTCACGTTTCATAGTGTAACGTACGACTGTGATGTCAAAGTTATGTTTATGCATACGTAACAACCAACTCTGATGGCGTCGATCCACATACGAGGTTCATTTGCGGTTACGGAAATAGCCGAGTAGCTACGATTGACCTCAGTACACCTTGCGCTTTATGACGTCACAATGAAAAAAATGTGTCACGGCATAGTTGTATCATG
This sequence comes from Ostrea edulis, assembly GCF_947568905.1. Lineage (NCBI taxonomy): Eukaryota > Metazoa > Mollusca > Bivalvia > Ostreida > Ostreidae > Ostrea > Ostrea edulis. The sequence continues at coordinate 59,631,098 of NC_079172.1, forward strand.
GGGAAATATCATGCTATTTACTTCTTATCTACTACCGCTGTCAAGTGTTAAGCGGCGTATGTGTAAATCTCCACAACATAATAATAATAATAATAATAATTTTTCTCAAATGATCATTTATAAATAATTTGTTCGATATTATAAAAGTCTACAATTTTTATATATAGTATGCGTTATATTTAATTTCCATTAAAATTTTGTTGTGACCTTGAAATCGCCCCTAATGGGCATCGGTATTTGAAATACATGGAGAAAGTCAGTTGTCTGTAAACTACAGCATGGCTCTGATAAATCATGATGATCGGTACCGGTTGCTGATATTTTGTGTCAAACCATGAGATGATCACATGTAATATATGTGAATCTTGCAAGGGAAAGTAGGATTTATTTTGATGCTGTTATAATCAATCATTATTTGTGAATAGTATCCTCAAATTTGACAAGGTTCATCATTAACGAAGCTAGGAATGTTTATGACATTCACAATCATTTAAAAAACTAAAAACCTGACCATGCTTTACCTCTCGAATTACATACACTTTATATTTCAATACTATGACATCTACATCAGCTGATCGAGCGATTTATTGCATGGACTTTGAAATGTTAAAAAACGCGACTTATATGACCAAGTAAGAATAAAAGAGGGATCATCTCTAGTATATTTTAAAATAGTCTTTATTTTTTCTGAGGAACATCTTCATAATGGCATGGATATTGTGAATATAAGAGATTTGTAAAGTGTCATTTTCACTAACTTTACGTTGCCCCCCCCCCCCCCCCCCCTAGATCCGCCACTGACTGGGCTTTATAACAGTTGCATGTTCAGCTATGTATAGAAACATCAAGTAATGGAACAAGAAAAGGGAATTTATCTCAAAGATGTAGTACATGCATATGGGACAGGTTCGGGCTAATGAAACACAGAATTTATGACGAAGCGGGGCCGTGGAAAACCCGCCGGGAAATTGAAGATATTGTATTGTATGAATTTAGAAAACAAACAAACAAAAAATTTCTAACAAATGTGATACTACAATACTTGACAAATAAATATAATTTATCATTTTGGGGCTGGAATTGTATTTTGTTTATGTAAATGCTCAATACACTATTAAAAAGTTGTACAAATATTATAAAACAAAGTGACAAATCGCATAAATGAAATAATTCTTTTTAATCTGTTACCATAGAAACAAAGCCCGATGGGTACAAATGTTATATGCTTTCTTAAATGTTTATGATCCAAATATTATGTTTAAAGTGAAATTTTTCTGACGTAGACCTCGTAAAGCTGCTCAATATATATTTTTGTTGCCATGTAATTGAAATTTTATTTAAGATATAAAATGTAATATTTTTTGTGTTTTAAAATAAAAGTGTTCTACCAATTAGTTTAACCTTATAGATAATACCTTTTAAAAATTTTACCAGCTTTTTACCCCATAAGTTTGCATCGAGTAGTTTTTATGCCACTAGTATTCCCTTTTGTACAAATATCCCGAAAATGTAAAACATCACAAAATTAAGCCAATCTGGTTAAAAAACGACACGGGCAACTTTTTTAAAAGTCATTTCTAGAAGACAAATGCCTACTGAACATACTGATACACATATACAACATGACTGTGTTCGCTAGATGTCAAAATGTCGCAAACCTTACCTTAATTTAGTTCCATAAATCAGTATATTTCTATATCGATTGCAATATTTAACAATACGATTGATTACAAATTGAATTTTGTTCTACATGTACATCTCGTCTTACAATCAAGCAGATCATCAGTTGTCAATACAGAGGGGGTTAGGGAGGTGCAGAAATTGCTAGCTATAACGATGTATTAAAACAGTTTATGCTATTTGATGGCTCTCCTATCTCCCGTCAATATTTTACCCAACAATTACAGACAGTCTTAGCTTTTTGCAAGATTCCACTTCAGAATTACCACACAAATAGTTTCCGTATATGCGCTACCTCAACAGCAGCTGCTCTAGGTTTCACCGAAATACATTTTCAAACCTTGGGTCGTTGGAATTCCAACGCCTTTAGGAAACATATCAGAATCCATACATTGACTTTGTAGTATTGTTTCCATCTTGAAAACAAGGGCTTCAGATCGATTATCAGAGACAATTCTAGTATTTGACATTACAGGTTAGTTTTCATGCGTTGTACTAGACAATACCTATGCCAACCCATTTACCAGTCAGGGGCTGTTTTTGGGGTTTACAATAAAAAAAAATTCATGTGTTCATTTTCAAATTTTCCATGTATATTTATTTATATGTTTAAGATAGCTGGGGAGTCAACAAGATAACCTACTTTTTAAACAAATTATGTATGACTTAATTTTATAGTCTAACTTGTTACAGTGGCATGAACACCCCTTTTTATAAGGTTGCACTGTTCGTTATCTTCACCTTTCATGTATGCCGAGTATCTTTACTATGAAAAGTATGAAATATGTTTAGTCCCTTTACTTTGGAAACGTGTCATTGATAATTTTACTTTCTGCAGCACCCATTTTTGTAGGTACATATGTCACTCCTATTGATCGATATAATATGGGATGATATCGCTTTACTTTTGTACTTTTATATTGGGTGTTACTTCAGGGATTGGATTTTTCTATATATGTCACTCCTATTGAGATATATATTGTGAGATGACGATGCTTTACTTTTGTACTTTTATATTGGGTTCTACTTCAGGGATTGGATTTTTCTATATATGTCACTCCTATTGAGAGGTATATTGTGAGATGAAGATGCTTTACTTTTGTACTTTTATATTGGGTTCTACTTCAGGGATTGGATTTTTCTATATATGTGCTTGTATATACGTTACTTCTTTTTATTGTCATTTATTTATTTAATAAATGACAATGTTTACCTTTTATACGAATTTGGCTTATTTCGGGACAGGCTGACATAAAAATAGTTCTTTTAATTAATATGATTAGAATATACTATGCATGCAGTTCAATCCACATCATTGACAATAGTAATGATATTTGTAATATCTATTCAGCTCTCCCATTTTATATCAAATTAATATATTACATATTCATTTACATGCATATACATATTACTGTACATATAAACTAATACGCACATAGGCATACACACATGTTAATGTGAAAGTTGTTTTTAATATAAAAAAGAACAGAAAAAAGAAGAAAAAAAGGATAAAAAGTAAAATAAATGAAACAAGATGTGTTTGTGAAACACAAATGCCCCCGATAATGGCCAATTTCGAAGATAGCCAAGGTCACAAGGGCAAATATCTTGGTACCAGTAGAAAGATCTTGTCAAAAGAAATGCTCATGTACAATATGAAAACTCTAATATTTACCATTTAGAAGTTATGACCAATGTAAAAAAAAAAAAAAAAAAAGTAGGTCAATTGTCAAGGTCAAAAGGTTCAATACCAACAGAAAGGTCTTATCACAGGGAATACTCATGTGAAATATCAAAAATCTATCACTTATTTTTCAAAAGTTATTAGCAAAGTTAAAGTTTTCAAAAAGTAGCTCAAACTCCAAGGTCACGGGGTCAAAAATGTACCCACGGAAAGTTCTTGTCACAAGGAATACTCATGTGAAATATCAAAGCTTTATCATTTATTATTCAAAAGTTATTAGCAAGGTTAAACTTTTCAAAAAGTAGGTCAAAATCCAAGGTCAAAGTCACAGGGTAAAACATGTTGGTACCTACGGAGAGGCCTTGTCACAAGGAATACCCATGTAAAATATCAAAGCTCTATCACTTACTGTTCAAACGCTATTAGCAAGGTTAAAGTTTCAGACAGAATGACAGAATTACAGAATGACAGAATGACAGACAGGACAAAAACAATATGCCCCCGATCTTCGATCTTGGGGGCATAAAAATACATATTAATGATATTATTGGGGTACATGATCATTTGGTGGTAGTAAGAAAAATATTTCTAATAAAATGTTATACACATATGAATTATAACACATCACATATATACTGTCAGTTGTTTTTAAACTCTGTTTTAACAATGTTTTTTTCTATGATGATTCTTCCCTCAATAATTGAATTTAGACCCTTGTACTTAGCACTGGGTGGTTTTTACACTTACTTGAATATATAATTCTTAGTTATCAAACGTATCAAATTTTGTACTTTATAAACATTATTGTTCTTATATTTACCAAATGATATTGTTGTTTTGTCGAACGATAAAGATATTTCAAACTTGTACAATAACCACTCTTCAATATCATTCCAAATCTCCTTTGCCAAATGATGCCCAACAAATAGATGTTCGATTGATTCAATTTCATTATTGCAGAAATAGCATGTTGGGAACTTTTTAATCTTAAGTTTATAAAGATACGAATTTGTGGGAATTGTTCTATGTAACACTTGAAGCTGTAACGAATGAAGTTTGATTCTTTTATGACTTTTAAAAGGAGTTCAAAAAATGTTGCTTCATTCACTCGAATTGAAATAATATCCATCTTCATTCCATTTTAATGTTGAAATACTTGTTTCCTTCTTTATATCAATGGAAATATTATTTATATCGTAACACCCTATCATATTGATCTAGAATATTCTCAAAGAACTAGGCATAATAAGTCTATGGGAAACATCGTATCATTTTGTTTTCTATTTAAAAAAAACTGTCCATCACTGAATGAATTAATCTTCTGATCCAAGTTGATTTTAATGCTAAAATAAACTTAGAATAATCCACCATTTTAAGGCCACTATCTCTGTAATCCTGAATGGTAGTATTTTGTATTTATTTGAGGATTTTATTTCCCCAAAGAAAAAGTTAAATTTCATCTTCGAATGTGTTTATGATTTCCTCTGATGGATTTGGTAAAGTAAGTATCATGTGGTTTAGTTTAGGGATAATTAGTGCCTTAATTACAGTTACTCTACCAATAAGAGTTAATTTTCGTCGTTTCCATCGAGTTAATATTTTTTAATATCATTTAATTTTGATATATAGTTAAGATTGATCATTTTATTTAATTCCACTGAAAATTGAATCCCTAAAATATCAAACGTTGTGTTATTCCACTCCAACTCGTCCACTCAGAATGATCATATACATGTACATCTTTTGCGAATTTTTTACTACCAATCCGTATCATTTTTTTCTTGAAAATTTATTCTAAACCCTGAAAATTTTGTAAAGTAATATATTTATCTAAGAATTCCATCCATTGATTCGAGTGATCCATCAGAGATTAATGACATATCGTCTGCATATTGTGAAATATTGTACTCTTCTCCATCTATTAATATGCCTTTTATATCTTTATTTTTGTGAATAAAAATACCCAAAATTTCAGCACACAACAGGAAAAGATATATGGATATAGAATTTCCCTGTCTACAGCCTCTTTCTGGATTGATAAAATCAGATATAATTCCCTTCTGTATGACACAGGATTTATTATTATATCTCAGGATGTTTTTGCTGTATAAATAATAGGCGAAAAAATTGCTATTTCTTCTGGATAACGCTAGCCGTGAAATAGTTTCTGAACTATCTGCCCTGGGGAAATAGCCTCAAAACTATTTAGCGAATGCTATATTTTCCTGCATTATTTTTTTCGAAATATCTCAAGTGTTATCAAATCTGTGATGTCAAAGTCCGATAATTCTTTTTAGTTTTCCAAACGCCAATGGAGACGTGTAAACTTCAGTTTGGTATGTCTGACACAAATAAAGTTTACTTTGGTATGATGAAACACCTATTAAGTTTATTGCCCTCCTCGACAGCAACTATTTCGCTCGGCTGCTCCTCGGGAAATAGTTGCTGTCTTGGGGGACAATAAACTTGCTATTGTCCTCGTAGGCAGTTAATAGGTGTATAATATTACTATAAAAGTCTCTATCCAGCTTTTGATTGAGGTTCCAAAGTTAAGATAAAAAATGTGTAGTATATAAAATTTCACGAGATAGTATTAATAGCCTTTTCAAAGTCTATAAGCATTAACAGTCCAGGGATTTGATTGCAATATGTATATTCCATTATGTCATAAATCATTCTGATATTTTCTCTAATGTAATCTTCCTTTTATAAAACCAGTTTGATCTGTTTGTATTAATTTACTTAGGACTTTTTTATTCGCCCAGATATACACCCAGATGCTAATTCATGCATAGCATTTAAAAGACGTCAATTTTTCAAAACTTCTCTTGGTTTACCTGCTTTTGATATACAAGTAATAATTCCTAGTCTATTTGTATATGAAAATTGCATTAATTCATAAGTATTATGTATTGCCCTTGTCACAAATTTACTAATATTTTTATCCAAACAAAATTAAAAAATCATATGTAAATCCATCTGGTTACGGACTTTTATCATTTTTTTTAAAAATATGTCTTCTTTGGTAATTGCACCTATAAACTACGTGATTCTCTTTCTCTTAATCTGGATGTGTTATAATATTTAGTCTATTGTAAATACTACAGTTTGCTTCTACATTTTTCTCTTTTTATCTAAATTTTCATAAACTCTTTTAGTTTCCTCTAAATTGTCTTCTTGATTACATATTGTACATTTATCATTTGTGATTATTTCTGGAATTTGTTTACTAATATAATTTCTGGACTCTCAGCTTCCAAAATAATTGGTTGGTTTTTCTCCTTCCTCAACCCAGTTAACTCGACATCCAATGCAATGACCTTTCATTTTATTTTTCTAATCTCTATTTGTTTGCTAGATTATTTCCAATATTTTTGTTACATTCTGTTTTAATCTTAACATCTCTATTTCTAACTGAATATTGTGCTCCTGTTTTATTTTTCTTAGAAAAGTGTGAGGTAGTTTTTCATCTAATTTCCATTTGCAGAGTATACAGAAATAGTTTATCACTAACTGTTAATTGTAACTTTTCATCATTAACAGAACATAAATTTTCCATACTATAAACAGGGCATACATACTGGGTTTTGTCATAATAATGAAGGCCCGTGTTGGGAATGTTGTACTAAAGTATTCAACACCATCGAGTTATCTATCTTACTTGAAAAATTCCTTTAACTGAGCCTCCCTATCGATAAAAACCATTCAACTATTCACTTGCTGAGAATATAGATATGAGAGCGCTCTGAACACAGTCAGATGACAGATATGATCTGTTGCCCAGAATCATTCATCTAACCAACAGTGAAATTATCTATAGAAAGCTTCTCATACAGGTACTCAACTCATTTTTTGAAAGAAAGGAAATGGATTCAGTGTATGAAATTTACTTTACTCAAATCAAATATGCAGAAGTTACATGTAGCTCGGGCGAGGATACAGATAGTTTACTCGGATTATTTTGGATTTAGAAGATGAGAGGAATTCAAGTGCATCATATTCAGCAAACTTTGACCTGAAATTAAACTTTTATAGCGATATATCTGATGAAGTTATTAAATCAACCGGTATTTTAAATGAGTACCGAGTAGAAAATGCATAACTATGTATTACATGTACCCGTTTGAAAGGTAAAACAGAGAATAATGAAGCTAATATACTTTCTGTGACACCTATTTCCGTTACATCTTTGTACCTTGTCTCGAGGACTAAATCAACTGAACACAAATGGTAAGCATATGAGTACGTTGAAATTAACATCATATCTAAAGTTGAGATCATGATAACATTCGGTTAACAATTCCAAGAAGCGAGTGGTATTGTGCATGGGATTCTTAATTCATGTAAAAAGCAATTTCGTTCAATAACAGTGATAAAGTATTCCGGTGGATGTTTCAGCTCAGTGTGTGCAAATAAGATTAAGTATTTTCTGTGGAAATTAAAATGTAAAAAACAAGTATGTACAATCTTTAGTTTTCTTATGCTTGCAAACTTTAAACCAACAATTGAAAAAAATATTTGTTCAAAGTAAACCGTTTACTATTCAACAGTTTAGGACTGAATACTTGACTTTTAAACTGCTAAGTATTGAATGGTTTAACTATTCAATTACTAAACACAGTGGATGTCGTCACTGGTTTTTAAAATTGTAGTATCCAAGATTTTATTCTCCGATTATTATCATTTTTCACTGTTTTATATCCTAAAGTCGGCAGGTAAAGATCACAGTCACTACTGATACTAATTGGTATCCCTCTCTCATATAGAAAAATCCATGTTAACAAGGGTTCAAAACATATGATATATCTTTGTGTTCAACTTAAAACATACAATCTTTATTTTCAACATAACAACTATTTGTTTTTCTTATCATCTATCTGTTGAAATTGAGTGCAACTAGAAAATCCATGGGACATAGAGTTCGATTTGCACCCATGATTACATTGTACAATAAAACACGGTTAACACAAACTTTCCAGGACCAGCTAGTTCGTGAAAGCCAAACTTCGTTGTTGTTTTTTATTTTTGTTTCATAGGGGAATAAATATTATTTTCCAACAAGCATGAATTCGTCACAAACGTCTTTGTTAACCCTTTAACTATCAGACATTTTCTAGTTTTCGTTATATGCTGATAAAAAAAATTTCAAATAAAAATTTAGACATTTTCTAGTAACATTTTCAAAAAGCAACCCATTTATATCCTGAATAGAAAATTTTTGAAGTTTTCAATTATGTAGTGAAATGTGGTGTAACCGTTGCCATGACGACGAAATGAGCCCACAAACTACAAAAATGTGCGGGTTTTTTTTGTTTTTTTTTTTACCCTTTTCTATTTATAATACACTCAAATTAAATGATTAACAGCCATCATTTAAATATATTTAGGATTATTTGTATTCATAAACATGTACAGAGTATTCACATTTACAAAATAGTGATATTTATTCTAGATATACATAAACATTGAAGTACTAAATGTGCATGTTACACTTGAATGGCATTACTTTTTCTTATTTTCCTTCAAAACTTAAAAAATGGCTCAAATCATTTTTTCACCCTTTTCTTCTCTTGAAATAGAAAATCTGTTCAATAAACTACACTTTGTATCACAATATCTACTTCATGTAAGTACCGATATCATAAAAACATAAACAGTACAAGTTCAAATCTTATGATGAAATTGATGCATAAATACAAAATAGTTTGTAAAATTGTACATTTACTTAGAGTTTTTACAGTAACAGCAAATGGTTTATACCAGTAATCAAAACAAAGCAATCAAAAGCATTTAAAGGTAATGAGAATATGCTGGTTCTCATAACATACAACAATATCAACAGCTAATCATGAGGTAGCAGATTCTTAACATGGTGTGTTGGGACACATGCACCTTTACAGAGGTGAATATTACAAACATTGCACCCATACACTATATCTCGCCTCACGCCTAGGGAACTGCACCGATTGCACCGCCGCTTACTTTCACTAAGTTTTTTGCTAGTGTGTCTCGCAATACTGGTTGTGGTAACTGGACGGTTACGGGGCCGAAAAAATGTAGCAAATGGTTCAAGCTTTCCAAATACCATATACATTTTTAATCATTGTCTTTGTTATAAAAGATGTAACAAGCAGAAGATAACACAATTTTTGTCATTACGGCTTAATTTTCTTACTTTCCGGCAACAATGTGCGATTTTCAATGCATGTTTTCGATAAGTTTCCAACATCGTACAGAAAAAAACTTTGAGTAGAAAAAATGTTTAGTATTTACTCTCCGTTTTGAAAATATAATTTGTTTCATTATATTCCAATTATTAATAAAACGCCATCAATTTAATCACATCGGCACTTAAAAGGCGTCAAAAGGCGTCACTGGGAGTTAAAGTATATTACTGTAGTTTTAGGAAGAACAATATAAACGTGTGTTGCAGTATCAAACAGTGTCCATAATTACGCAATCAATGTAACATTAAACATGACCTCTCACTGATATTATTATTATTCATCTTTAAGTTGTTGTAACATAAATTGTTTGCAATGGAATTTCTTGTTCAGACCACCTTTCATTAAATAAATAATCTTACGAATTTATAGAAACAGAAGTATTAGGAGTAGGCAACAAAAAAAGGTTGGGAAAACGAGTCTCTCACATTTTAGAATCATTTAATTTTCCAGAACCACTGAACCAATTTCATTCCAACTTGGCACAAATCATAATAAGTTATAAAGCATATTTAAATGAAGGGACATGCTCCTTTTAAAAGTGATATAATCAAAAAATGCCGAAAATAGGATGGGATCATTTAAAAAATATCATCAACAACTAGCATGAAATGTTAAGATTAAATAAAAGCTTCTGGACACATTGTACACTCTAGTATTCCTTTATATATATATATAAATTGAAGATAACGAACCGTGATCAATCTCATAACCCCTATAAGGCATACCAAATAAAGAGTTAGAAAAACACGGACACCTGGTCATACCAGTAGTGAGATAATGTGCCTAAGAGGAGTAAGCAGCCCCTGTCGACCAGTCAAACCCACCCTGAGCCCGAGGTCTTGTTCAGGTAAACGGAATTATCTGTCAAAATTAGTGGGTCAAGAGTTTCTTTGTAAACGGCATGGAACAAGTCAGACAGCATTTGACCCACTGATAGGTTGTATTGGCAAACTAGATTGTTATAAAGACCAAAACTTTTGCAAAATGCTTACTTTAAACGAGACTGTCAAATTCCTTGCACCATCACCATGTTTGTCAGTAGCCTGTCTCGATTTAAAAACTGATCATACACAGAACACATTCTTGCCTATCGAATCAGCTGAGAGATATAAACACCATATGCACGTGGTAATGGAATAGTGCTACATAAATATGGGAAATTGATGATGGAGAAGCTGAAGTCATCCCGTTTGTCATAAAGTTGAGTTGTTAGTTTACTGTTAGTATCTACTTTCAATAAAATATATGTCTTAAAACGCAGGATTTGATTTGTGTTAAATCTATCACTTGGCATTGTTTTGTGATCTTATTTGACTCAAAGTTCAACTAAAAATGGTAAACGTCATTGTTTCACGAGTTTTTACTCAGATTCCATTGAAATAGCAGGAAAGAAGAAAATTTTTAATTTACAATTGTGATTGATGAACCAACTTAATCAAACTAAAATGAAAAATATTAGAAATACAACGTTTAAACAATGATCTAAAATGGGAACATTCTCACAATTAAACATCCGATATCTCACACTTAGACAGATAAAATCCGCAACAGAGATATACAAAAGAAAACGCACATACCAAATACAGTAAAACTCGAATATATCTAACACGGATATAGCGAAAATACGACTTTAGCGAAGTGAAAACGATTTCCCCGGCAAATTCTTTATATATTTTATATAAAAATCTGCGTCTGTAACGAACACGGATATAGCGAATTTACGGATATAACGAAGTAAATTCCTATTCCCCTTGAATTAAAACTGAACGTAAAAATCACCTTTTATAACGAATTGATTTTTTTTTTCATTTTAAACTCTTTGTGATTTTTAACAATCGTTTTCCATTGACATAAAGGATTCACACTTATTACAAAATTTCCGTTTGTATTTTTTGAAAAAAGGTTGTTAACGCAAAACAATACTTACACATACGTTTAGGAAATATATTGTCGGTATTGTTTACTATTCTTGTTAATCAAATTTGAAGTTTGATTGCATTTATTTTATAATACACTCCTCTATTTGTGTAAAACAACAAGTAAATGACAGTTGCAATAGACTGTACATGGATATGTATTGCACAAAATTGTGTTGACATTTCTCTCTCGACATAATCTTGCATGACTTAATAATCCATTAAGATAAATTATCATACATAAATCAATGTTTATATTTCTTGTATAAAAATATTTCTTCTCGAAAATATATAGGCTTCATTTCTATTAAAGACAATACAAACGCAAGTATATGCAAGGTGAAGATAACGAACAGTGACCAATCTCATAACTCCTATAAGCAATACAAAATAGATAGTTGGGCAAACACGGACCCCTGGACACACCAGAGGTGCCTAGGAGGAGTAAGCATCTCCTGTTGACCGGTCACACCCTCCGTGAGCCCTATATCCTGATCAGGTAAACGGAGTTATCCGCAGTCAAAATCAGTGTGCCAAGAACGGCTTAACAATCGGTATGAAACACGTCAGACAGCATTTGATCCAATGCAAGGTTGTACTGACGAAGTAGATCGTTATAACGACAATAGAATTTGCGAAATGCTGACTTCAATCGAGACTGTTGAAATCCCTGTACTATCAACTTGTTAGTCAGCAGCTTACCTCGATATAAAAACTTACTATACGCAGAACAAGCTCTTGCATATCGAATCAGTTGAGATATATAAACACCATACGTAGGTGATAATGGAATATTGCTACATAAATATGGGAAGTTGACAATGGAGAAGCTGAAATCATCCCGTTTGTCATACATTGTTGTTTTCTTATATAACTGTTATACATGTAGAACAAATCAGTTTTATAACGAATTTGTTATATTTGAATTATGAATTCGCCATAAACATATAGCGAATTACGCTTATAGCGAATTTTATAGAGGGTCCCCAGAAATTAGCCATATAAGAGTTTTACTGTATACCGACCAATCTCATAAAACCTGTAAACAAAATACGAGAAGATAACAAACACATGCTCCTGTAAACAACATTCATAGACCTGTGCATTCATATTACACAACAACCCCTTTACATATGGCATTACTTAACTCACTGTTCTGACATGACTGCAGCGTCTTTAATGATGTCATCAGTTCATTTGCCTTTGGTTGATAATTCGAGTGTTTAGCTTTGGCAAAATATCGTATGACAGTTGCTACATGAGTTTTTATATTTTCTTTTGAGAAGTCAAACTGTATAACAGTTCTTTTCCTCCCTTGACTATTTTTACTTATTACATGTTGTGCGTTTGTGTCCTTTTTCTTGTAGTATTTGTTTAGCTTTTCGTCAGCCACATTACGGTTCGAAAAGCCTGTGCACACAGGAACATGTTAGTGTAAACAAACGGAACTACAATAATCTGGGAATAAATCCCTTTCTCTAAGTCGTAACTTGCAAATATTGGAAGTTATGATGAAAATGACTAATATCTGTTATAATATATGTATTACATTTAATATTCCCCTAAAAAAACGACCCCTCCAAAAATGAAAAGCGAAAAAAAATATTGGAAAAATATTACATTTGAACTCGGAATGTATGGTTTAAGTGTAAGATTACCGAGCACCTAAACCACTAGGCCACCCAGGCATGTGAGTTTAAAGGTTTAACGTTTGACAGGCTGCTAAATCTGAAGGTAAATTTTGATAACGATTTTTTCATATTTTATCCATTTTCAACAAGAGAGCCACCTTAAACAAAATTTCTCAAACGGACTTATATACAGTCATAATCAAGTAAAACGATTTTAGTGTTTTATTTCTGGTTTAAGGTGGCCTTTTGCAACAGTTTGCAATTTGTATGCCCATTACGTTACATCTACCTGTTTTTTGGCTATATTTAGCTCTAAAACTTCATAGTTATTTCGGATTTCAAACATTTCGGTTGAGCATCACTGAAGAGACATTATTTGTCGAAATACGCATCCGGTGCATCAAAAATGGTACCGTATAAGTTTTGAATTATGACCCCTGGGTCGAGGCCTCTGCTGGTGGACTGTTAGTCCCCGAGGGTCTCTACAGCCCAGTAGCTAAGTACTTCGTTACTAGCTTGAAAATACGGATGTATATTTAATTGCTGTTATAAAATTTAAAAATTCATTTCAAAATTAAGGATTATCTCCCTCATGCATAGCTCTTATCCTTGGACGAATTTGGCTCCACTTTTTTGGCACGCTGTTTTTGGCTATATTTAGCTTTAAAACTTCATAGTTATTTCGGATTTCAAACTTTTCGGTTGAGCCTCACTGAAGAGACATTATTTGTCGAAATGCGCATCTGGTGCATCAAAATTGGTACCGTATAAGTTTTACAACTACTATATACTCTATATAATCACGGTGATGTTTATGCTTATCAAATAAAGATACTATCAACATATCGATATTTTTATCAAGTCATTTGGGTAAACACAAGTATAAACTGACATTGTATAGCAGAATATTTGTAAAAAATGATATTCAAAAGATAGGTATTTATGTAGGCGAAATTGCATACCAAGTGCTCAATACCCCTTTGTAGAATAATGACTTTAAACTACTACTGACACATAAACGATTTTGTCAGTATAATGAAAGGTGAAGATAACGAACAGTGATCGATATAATAATTCCCATAATGAATACAAAATAGATAGTTGGACAAACAGACCCCTGGACACATCAGAGGTGGGATAAAGAGCTCAGGAGGAGTAAGCATGCCCTGTCGACCAGTCACACTCGCCGTGCGCCCTATATCCTGATCAGGTAGTTATATGTAGTCAAAATCAGTGTGCCAAGAACAGCCTAGCTATCGGTATGAAACATGTCAGACAGCATTGATTTAGAAATTGATCATATGCAGGGTAAGTTCTCGCGTATCAAACCAGTTAGAAGATACAAACATATATTCAAGTAGAAATAAAATATTACAACATAAATATGAGTTGTTAACGGTAGAGAATCGGAATTAATCCCATTTGTCACAAAGTTGATTTATTAGTCTACTATCAAAGTCTTTGTTCAGTAAAACATCCAAGTAGGAAACATATGTTTACGACTTTGTATCATTTATATCGAATTCACTGGGATAAACCGGTATGCGATCGACATATGAATGAAAATTAATATTTTTCATATATCTATTGTTCTAAGGCAACACGCACTTGGTTCATTTGAACACTTACAAAATTCTAGAACTAAAAGGAAAACCAATCAATAATATATGATAGTACACTGTTGTTATGAAAATGCATAGGTTGTGTTGACTATGTTTAAAACTCGCTCTTGTGTGTTATCTCGAATTTAAGATGTGATTACTTTGATTGAATGATCAACGTAATAATTTCAAAACTCTCTATAGACCACACTAAATAATTTTCTCTATATTTTCTATTTTTATGTTCTCATCTTTTCACACTGTTTTAAAGTGAGAAAGTTTCCCAGTTTACTTTCGGTAGGTCGGTGGTCTCTTCCCAGGTGCATTGTATCTGGGTTCTCTCTTCCACCAACAAAAACTTGGTGCCATCATATAACTGAAAAATTGTTGAGTGTGGCGGAAAACATCAAATCAAATCACATTTTTTTATCCCTGAAAAACAGACAATGTTATCGTTGATATATTTGACTACAAATGACTTAGATAAATGAAATGATTTAGTATCCCATCGTGTGTCGGTAGAAAGACACGCATGGTGCAGCATTTTATAGGAATACATACAAACTACATTATAGCGTTTGTGAGGTAGTAATGCACACTTCTGATTATTACAATGTCTTTGACCTGTCACGTCATAGTATGGAAATGTAAAGGTGACACTCCATTCATTGTAGCATTTAATATAATGATAGTCCAAGGTCAATAACAAAGATACACCGACTTCCTTTCCACCAAGTCTTTCATTTTATTACTGATGCAATGTACATTTTCATATCAAGCTTAAAAATCCAAAAACGATACAAATTAATAGAGACGGTTAACAATGTTTTAAAAATAGAAGTTGACCTATTCATTCTACTTTGGCTAAAAGAAATGTATATGTACTGATGCAATCCACTTCAAAGTCAACTTTCTTGTAAATGTACATTTATCTATTAACACATAAATGCGTGTATATGTGTTTGATTTACTGCAACTATACAGAAACAAATACATGTATAAGTATTTCATAGGAAAGACTAATCACCTAACTTTTGATAAAAGTTACTCAGGTAAACAAATACTCTATCAATCTTTGTTTGTAACATTCTCTACAGTAAAACCCTGCACATGCGGTACAAAATCATCTTATTAGAAAATTCGAAATCCATGTTACTAGAAACCATGAAATTTTACAAGCATAGATAGCTATACAAAAACATTTCCATGCATGCATAAATATTGCCGGGCACCCCCCTCCTCACCCCGCCCAAATTATACATAAACTTTACAGCGTAACTCTTAAGCCTTCAATATTACGGATATAAATATTAATCAAAATATTATGTTATCATATACTTTGCAAACATTGCGCTAAAGTCGTGAAACTTTTAAATTATAAACGCACATTCTAAAGATGTTTCTTTTTACAAGTTAAAACGTCATGATTTCCAATAGCATCTTTAAAAAATTTCTTTCATAGAAAAACGCTACGCAGTCTTTCTCAATAAGTAGGTCCAAATTGCTTAATAAAAATAATGTAAAAAATCAACATTCATGTTATTTATGAAATAATATGTCGTTTTAAATTAATTAGTCAAAACTGATTTATATCATGTTCATCTTATATCTTGGTTATACAAATACTTTTCAATAAATGTAATGTTTTGAATACATAATATGATGAAGAGTTTTGTTAAAAGCATACGACAACATATGAGCATTGTGCGAGGAAATTTAATAAACAGAAATTGTATCAATTCATATTAATGTAACACAATTGGAAAAGAGAAATTAAAATTAGATATAATTTTCAATGTTTATTTCGATACTATAGAAATTCTTGAATCAGAAAATAATCATTTCAAGTCCCAAGTGGAGTATGAAATTTATCCACTTTGAGATATTACAACACAGGCAAATAATGACGGGCATTTCAGTATTCTGGACCGATATCAATTTGGCAAGGTATGTCTCACTGTCTTTTTCCTGTCACCTTTACATTTACTTGATTATTACATAATTGTACCATACCAATGATATGTTTCTCAAGGTTTCAATAACCCGATCTAGTAATCAGACTTCTTAGATCCGCGCCGTATACTCTGCGTAAGAAGCGATTGTGAGTGTATTTTAGGATCTGATTTTGATTAGATTGTCAATAACTTTAACTAAACTAATCAAGAGTGTCTAATTCGACAAATGCTATGAATGTATTTATTCGCAATGCTTTTACAAATAGAGTAGTAGAAATTAATATGGATACTTATGAAATATGTTGACATTACCGACACATTTTTAATCAACCAAAAATCATGTTCTTTACCATTAGAACATGGATTGTACTATTCATTGTACATTTAAACTTAATGACATAAGTAAAGGTCGATCTTCACACTCAGCAAGCTACATTTAAACCTAATGACATAAGTAAAGGTCGATCTTCACACTCAACAAGCTAGGTCTATTTTCACTTTTTTAAAAGTAAAGTTTCAGGGTGATTGATTGATTGTATCTTGTTTAAACTGACATGAATTAATAAATACGTACACTTTTCTCATCTTATCCGCCATATTTCTCTCAGGTAGCCTAATTTACTCTACCCGTATATACCCCAAATGTGATTGTCACATCTGAGTGATTTTTCTAGGTGAACTCGACCAGTGCACATCTGCGATAGTAATATAATGTATGAAATTTACTTTACTCAAGTAATATGTAAAGAAGTTACATGTAGCTCCGCCGATGATACAGATAGTTTACTCGGGGATATTTTGGATTTAGAATATGAGAGTAATTCAAGTGCATCATATTCAGCAAGCTTTGACCTGAAATTAAACTGTTATAGAGATATACCTGATGAAGTTATTAAATCAACCGCTATTTTAAATGAGTACCGAGTAGAAAATACATAAATATGTATCACCCGTTTGAAAGATAAAACAGAGAATACTGATGCTAATAGTGGTTTGTGTGACACCTATTTTTGATACATCTTTGTACCTTCGCTCGAGGGCCAAATCAACTGAATATGAATGGTACGCATATAAGTACATGCATATTGGAATTAACATCATTTCTAAAGTTGAGATAAGCAATATAAGATATAACACTGATATAACACAAGATTATATAAGATATAACACTGGCTTAGTCTGATTTTACTCTGATTATTCATTAGATCAACCTCACCAATAGAGTTACGTCACTGATTGTCAATCAAAAGGGTCAGGGTTCTAATGCTGTCATGTCCTACATGATAACATTCGGTCAACAATACCAAAAAGCGAGTGACATTGTGCATGGGATTCTTAATTCATGTAAAAAGCAATTTCGTTCAATAACGGTGATAAAGTAATCGTGTGGATGCTTCAGCTCGGTGTGTGCAAATAAAATTAGATGTTTTCTGTGGAAATTAAGATGTAACAAAATTAGTTTATTTTTCATTTAGTTTTCTTCCAAGCTTTAAACCAATAATTGAATAGATATCTGTTCAACAGTAAACCGTTTACTATTCAACAGTTTAGGACTGAATACTTGACTTTTAAGCTGCTAAGTATTGAATGATTTAACTATTCAATTACTAAACAGTGGATGACGCCACTGGTTTTTAAAGTTGTAGTATCCAAGACTTTATTCTCCGAGTATTATCATTTTTCACTGTTTTATATGCTAAAGTTGACAGGTAAAGATCAGGGTAACCACTAATACTCATTGGTATCCCTCTTCCATATAGAAAAACCCATGTTAACAAGGGTTCATAACATATACTCTATCTTTATGTTCAACTTAAAACATATAATCTATCTTTATGTTCAACTTAAAACATACAATCTTTATTTTCAACATAACAACTATTTTTTTTTCTTATCATCTAATTGATGAAATTGAGTGCAACTAGAAAATCCATGGGACATGGAGTTCGATTTGCTTCTATGATTACATTGTACAATAAAACACGGTTAACACAAACTTTCCAGGACCAGCTAGTTCGTTAAAGACCATCTTCGTTGTTGTTTTTTTTATTTTTCTTTCATAAAGGAATAAATATTTTCCAACAAGCATGAATTCGTTACAAACGTCTTCGTTAAAAGAGTATTACTGTAGTTTTAAGAAAAACAATATAAACGTGTGTTGCAGTATCAAACAGTGTACATAATTACGCAATCAATGCAACATTAAACCTCATGACCTCTCACTGATATAAGTATTCTTTATTTTTAAGTTGTTGTAACATAAATTGTTTGCAATGGACTTTCTTTTTCAGACTACCTTTCATTAAATAAATAATCTTACGAATTTATAGAAACAGAAGTATTAGGAGTAGGCAACAGACAAAAGTTGGGAAAACGAGTGTCTCACATTTTAGAATCATTTAATTTACCAGAACCACTGAACCAATTTCATTCCAACTTGGCACAAATCATAATAAGCTATAAAGCATGTTTAAATGAAGGGGCATTTAAAAGTGATGTAATCAAGAAAAGGCGAAAATAGGATGGGATCATTTAAAAATATTATCAACAACTAGCATGAGATGTTAAGATTAAGCTTCCGGACACATTGTACACTCAAGTACTCCTTTATATATATATATATATATATATATATATATATATATATATATATCTCCAATAATAAAAGTCAAGAAACACAAAACTCGAATAACAGTGAAATGTTCTTCGAGTTTTGTGTTTCTTGACTTTTATTATTTATTGGATGTATTTACTGTATCAAATACCGAATTCTTTATTTACAAACTAATATATATATATATATATATATATATATATATATATAAGGTGAAGATAACGAACCGTGATCAATCTCATAACTCCTATAAGGCATACCAAACAAAGAGTTAGAAAAACACGGACACCTGGTCATACCAGTAGTGAGATAATGTGCCTAAGAGGAGTAAGCATCCCCTGTCGACCAGTCAAACCCACCCTGAACCCGATATTTTGTTCAGGTAAACGGAATTATCTGTCAAAATTAGTGTGACAAGAGTTTCTTTGTAATTGGCATGGAACAAGTCAGACAGCATTTGACCCACTGATAGGTTGTATTGGCAAACTAGATTGTTATAACGACCAAAACATTTGCAAAATGCTTACTTTAAACGGGACTATCAAATTCCTTGCACCATTACCATGTTTGTCAGTGGCCTGTCTCGATTTAAAAACTGATCATACACAGAACACATTCTCGCCTATCGAATCAGTTGAGAGATATAAAAACCATATGCATGTGGTAATGGAATATTGCTACATAAATATGGACATTGATGATGGAGAAGCTGAAATCGTCCCGTTTGTCATAAAGTTGAGTTGTTTGTTTGCCGTTAGTATCTACTTTCAATAAAATATATGTCTTAAAACGCAGGATTTAGTTTGTGTCAAATCTATCACTTGGCATTGTTTTGTGATCTTATTTGACTCAAAGTTCAGCTAAAAATGGTAAACGTCATTGTTTTACGAGTTTTTACTCAGATTCCATTGAAATAGCAGGAAAGAAGAACATTTTAAATTTACAATTCTGATTGATGAACCAACTTAATCAAACTAAAATGAAAAATATTAGAAATACAACGTTTAAACAATGATCTAAAATGGGAACATTCTCACAATTAAACATCCGATATCTTACACTTAGACAGATAAAATCCGCAACAGTGATATACAAAAGAAGTTGAACATAACAAATACAGTAAAACTCGAATATAGCTAACACGGATATAGCGAAAATACGAATTTAGCGAAGTGAAAACGATTTCCCCGGCAAATTCTTTATATATTCTATATAAAAATCTGCGTCTATAACGAACACGGATATAGCAAATTTACGGATATAACGAAGTAAATTCCCATTCCCCTTGAATTAAAACTGAACGTAAAAATCACCTTTTATAACGAATTGATTTTTTTTCATTTTAAACTCTTTGTGATTTTTAACAATCGTTTTCCATTGACATAAAGGATTCACACTTATTACAAAATTTCCGTTTGTATTTTTTGAAAAAAGGTTTTTAACGCAAAACAATACTTACACATACGTTTAGGAAATATATTGTCGGTATTGTTTACTATTCTTGTTAATTAAATTTGAAGTTTGATTGCATTTATTTTATAATACACTCCTTTATTTGTGTAAAACAACAAGTAAATGACAATTGCAATAGACTGTACATGTATATGTATTGCACAAAATTATGTTGACATTTCTCTCTCGACATGTTCTTGCATGACTTAATAATCCATCAAGATAAATTATCATACATAAATCAATGTGTATATTTCTTGTATAAAAATATTTCTTCTCGAAAATATATAGGCTTCATTTCTCTTAAAGACAATACAAACGCAAGTATATGCAAGTTGAAGATAAGGAACAGTGACCAATCTCATAACTCCTATAAGCATTACAAAATAGATAGTTGGGCAAACACGGACCCCTGGACACACCAGAGGTGGGATCAGGTGCCTAGGAGGAGTAAGCATCCCCTGTTGACCGGTCACACCCGCCGTGAGCCCTATATACTGATCAGGTAAACGGAGTTATCCGCAGTCAAAATCAGTGTGCCAAAAACGGCTTGACAATCGGTATGAAATACGTCAGACAGCATTTGACCCAATGCAAGGTTGTACTGACGAAGTAGATCGTTATAACGACCTTAGAATTTGCGAAAAGCTGACTTCAATCGAGACTATTGAAATCCCTGTACTATCAACTTGTTAGTCAGTAGCTTACCTCGATTTAAAAACTGACTATACGCAGAACAAGCTCTTACATATTGAATCAGTTGAGATATATAAACACCATATGCAGGTGATAATGGAATATTGCTACATAAATATGGGAAGTTGACGATGGAGAAGTTGAACTCATCCCGTTTGTCATACATTGTTGTTTTCTTATATAACTGTTATACATGTAGAACAAATCAGCTTTATAACGAATTCGTTATATTTGAATTATGAATTCGCTATAAACATATAGCGAATTACGCTTATAGCGAATTTTTATAAAGGGTCCCCAGAAATTAGCTCTATAAGAGTTACTGTATACCGACCAATCTCATAAAACCTGTAAACAAAATACGAGAAGATGACAAACACATGCTCCTGTAAACAACATTCATAGACCTGTGCATTCATATTACACAACAACCAATTTACATATGGCATTACTTAACTCACTGTTCTGACGTGACTGCAGCGCCTTTAATGATGTCATCAGTTCATTTGCCTTTGGTTGATAATTCGAGTGTTTAACTTTCGCAAAATATCGTATGACAGTTGCTACATACTTTTTTTTTTGTTGAGAAGTCAAACTGTATCACAGTTCTTTTCCTCCTTTGACTATTTTTACTTATTACATGCTGTGCGTTTGTGTCCTTTTTCTTGTAGTATTTGTTTAGCTTTTCGTCAGCCACATTACGGTTCGAAAAGCCTGTGCACACAGGAACATGTTAGTGTAAACATACGGAACTACAATAATCTCGGAATAAATTCCTTTCTTTAAGTCATAACTTGCAAATATTGGAAGTTATGATGAAAATGACTAATAGTTGTTATAATATATGTATTATATTTGATCTTCCCCTAAAAAAAAAAACGACCCCTCCAAAAATGAAAGGCAAAAAAAAAAAAAAAAAATGAAAAACGAAAAAAAAAATTGGAAAAATATGACATTTGAACTCGGAATGTATGGTTTAAGTGTAAGATTACCGAGCACCTAAACCAGTAGGCCACCCAGGCATGTGAATTTAAAGGTTTAACATTTGACAGGCTGCTAAATCTCAAGGTAAATTTTGATACCGATTTTTTCATATTTTATCCATTTTCAACAAGAAGGCCTCCTTAAACAAAATTTCCTGAAACGGCTTATATACAGTAATAATCAAGTAAAACGATTTCAGTGTTTTATTTCTGGTTTAAGGTGACCTTTTGCAACAGTTTGCAATTTTTATGCCCATTACGTTATATCTACTATATACTCTATATAATCACGGTGATGTTTATGCTTATCAAATAAAGATACTATCAACATATCGATATTTTTACTAAGTAATTTGGGTAAACACAACTATAAACTGACATTGTATAGCAGAATATTTGTAAAAAAAAAAAAAGATATTAAAAAAACGGGTATTTATGTAGGCGAAATTGCATACCAAGTGCTCTATACCCCTTTGTAGAATAATGACTTTAAACGACTACTGAAACATAAACGATTTTGTCAGTATAATGAAAGGTGAAGATAACGAACAATGATCAATATCATAACTCCCATAAGCAATACAAAATAGATAGTTGGACAAACAGACTCCTGGACACACCAGAGGTGGGATAAGGTGCTCAGGAGGAGTAAGCATCCCCTGTCGACCAGTCACACTCGCCGTGAGCCCTATATCCTGATCAAGTAAACAAAGTTATACGTAGTTAAAATCAGTGTGCCAAGAACAGCCTAACTATCGGTATGAAACATGTCAGACAGCATTGATTTAGAAATTGATCGTATGCAGGGTAAGTTCTCGCGTATCAAACCAGTTAGAAGGTACAAACAGATATACAAGTAGAAATAAAATATTACAACATAAATATGAATTTTTAACGGTAGAGAATCGGAATTAATCCCATTTGTCACAAAGTTGATTTATTAGTTTACTATCAAAGTCTTTCTTCAGTAAAACATCCAAGTAGGAAACATATGTTTAAGACGTTATATCATTTATATCGAGTTCACTGGGATAAACCGGTGTGCGATCGACATATGAATGAAAATTGATGTTTTTCATATATCTATTGTTCTAAGGCAACGCGAATTTGGTTCATTTGAACGCTTACAAAATTCTAGAACTAAAAGGAAAGCCAATCATTAATATATGATAGTACACTGTTGTTCTGATAATGCATATGTTATGTTGATTATGTTTAAAACTCGCTCTTGTGTGTTATCTCGAATTTAAGATGCGATTACTTTGATTGAATGAACAACATAATAATTTCAAAACTATCTATAGACCACACTAAATAATTTTCTCTATATTTTCTATTCTTATGTTATCATCTTTTCACACTGTTTTAAAGTGAGAAAGCTTCCCAATTTACTTTCGGAAGGTCGGTGGTCTCTTCCCAGGTGCATTGTATCTTGGTTCTCTCTTCCACCAACAAAACCTGGGCGCCACCATATAACTGAAAAATTGTTGAGTGTAGCGGAAAACATCAAATCAAATCAAATCACACTGTTTTATCCCTGAAAAACAGACAATGTTATCGTTGATATATTTGACTACAAATGACTTAGATTAATGAAATTATTTAGTATCCCATCGTGTGTCGGTAGAAAGACACGTGTGGAGTAGAATTTTATAGAAATACATACAAACTACATTATAGCGTTAGCGAGGTAGTAATGCTTCTGATTATCACAATGTCTTTGACCTGTCACGGCATAGTATGGAAATGTAAAGGTGACACTCCATTCATTGTAGTATTTAATATAATGATAGTCCAAGGTCAATAACAAAGATACACCGACTTCCTTTCCAGCAAGTCTTTCATTTTATTGCTGATGCAATGTACATTTTCTTATCAAGCCTAAAAATCCAAAAACGATACAAATTAATAGAGACGGATAACAATGTTTTAAAAATAGAAGTTGACCTATTTATTCTACTTTGGCTAAAAGAAATGTATTTGTACTGATGCAACCCACTTCAACGTCAACTTTCTTGTAAATGTACATTTGTTTATTAACACATGAATGCGTGAGTATGTGTTTGATTTACTGCAACTGTACAGAAACAAATGCATGTATACGTATTTCATAGAAAAGACTAATCACCTAACTTTTGATAAAAGTTACTCAAGTAAACAAATACTCTATCAATCTTTGTATGTAACATTCTCTACAGTAAATGTTATACATATGTAATCTAAAAACCTGCACATACTGTACAAAAATCATCTTATCAGAAAATTCGAAATCCATGTTACTAGAAACCATGAAATTTTACAAGCATGGATAACTATAGAAAAACATCCCCATGCATGCATAAACATTGTCGGGCACACACTCCCTCCCCGCCCAAATTATACATAAACTTTACAGCGTAACTCTTAAGCCTTCAATATTATGGATATAAATATTAATCATAATATTATACTATGATATACTTTGCAAACATTGCGCTAAAGTCGTAAAACTTTTCAATGACAAACGCACATTTTAAAGATGTCTTTTTACAAGTTAAAACGTGATGATTTCCATTAGCATCTTTAAAAAACGTCTTTCATAGAAAAACGCTACGCAGTCTTTCTCAATAAGTAGGTCCAAATGGCAGATAAAAATAATTCAAAAAAATCAACTTTCATGTTATTTATGAAATCATATGCCATTTTAAATTAATTAGTCAAAACTGATTTATATCACGTTATTTTATATATTGGTTATACAAATACTTTTCAATAAATTTAATGTTTTGAATACACAATATGATGAAGAGTTTTGTTAAAAGCATACGGCGACATCTGAGCATTGTGCGAGGAAAATTTAATAAAATGAAATCGTATTAATTCATATTAATGTAACATAATTGGCAAACGAAAAAAAAAAATTAGATATCATTTTCAATGTTTATTTCGATACTATAGAACTTCTTGAACCAGAAAATAATGATTTCAAGTCCCAGGTGGAGTATCAAATTGATCTACGTTGAGATATTACAACACAGGCAAATAATTACGGGTA
Source organism: Ostrea edulis (assembly GCF_947568905.1). NCBI lineage: Eukaryota > Metazoa > Mollusca > Bivalvia > Ostreida > Ostreidae > Ostrea > Ostrea edulis. The sequence goes on from NC_079172.1 coordinate 59,656,571, forward strand.
TTTCAGTATTCTGGATCTGATATCAATTTGGCAAGATATGTCTCACTGTCTTTTTCCTGTCACCTTTACATTTACTTGATTATTACATAATTGTACCATACCAATGAGATGTTTCTCAAGGTTTCAATAACCCGATCTAGTAATCAGACTTCTTAGATACGCGCCGTATACTCTGCGTAAGAAGCGATTGTGAGTGTATTTTAGGATCTGATTTTGATTAGATTGTCAATAACTTTAACTAAACTAAACAAGAGTGTCTAATTCGACAAATGCTATGAATGTGTTTATTCACAATGCTTTTACAAATAGAGTAGTAGAAATCAATATGGATACTTATGAAATATGTTGACATTAACGACACATTTTTAATCAACCAAAAATCATGTTCTTTACCATTAGAACATGGATTGTACTATTCATTGTACATTTAAACCTAATGACATAAGTAAAGGTCGATCTTCACACTCAGTGAGCTACATTTAAACCTAATGACATAAGTAAATGTCGATCTTCACACTCAGTAAGCTAGGTCTATTTAAACCTAATGACATAAGTAAAGGTCGACCTTCAAACTCAGTAAGCTACATTTAAACCTAATGACATAAGTAAAGGTCGATCTTCACACTCAGCAAGCTACATTCAAACCTAATTACATAAGTAAAGGTCGATCTTCACACTCAGTGAGCTAGGTCTATTTAAACCTAATGCCATAAGTAAAGGTCGATCTTCACACTCAGCAAGCTACATTTAAAGCTAATGACATAAGTAAAGGTCGATCTTCACACTCAGCAAGCTACATTTAAAGCTAATGACATAAGTAAAGGTCGATCTTCACACTCAGCAAGCTACATTTAAATCTAATGACATAAATAAAGGTCGATCTTCACACTCAGTAACCTAGGTCTATTTTCACTTTGTTAAAAATAAAACTTCAGGGTGATTGATTGATTGTATCTTGTTTAACGTCCCTCTCAAGAATTTTTCACACATATGGAGACGTCACCAAAATCGGTGAGGGGCTTCAAATTTAATCCTCTGCTCGACGCTTACGACCATTGAACATTTAGGAGTCTTTAGCATGCCACTCCTGCTGTAACACGGGACATCCGCTTTTTAAAAGGTCATCTCCGAGGACCCACGACGTTCACATCTGATGGCGAGCGTTTGACGATTAAACTATCACTATCCGTTTTAGCAACTTCGGTCTGTCGCGGCCGGGATTCGAACCCCAGCCATCCGCATGCGGAGCGAATGCTCTACCTCTAGACCACCTCGATGATTTTTGTTTCAAGGTGAAAATTAAGTTTCTAATCGACTAGTTGTTTTCATGACGGTAAAGAAATAAATCTTCCTATTTATGGTTCGACCGAGAATGGTTTAAGTTGATATATGTGTACACTTACATGATACAAAAGCAATTTCATTTCTTCTTAGTGGAAATAATTTTTACTACTGCGACAACATTATATGAATATTTGATTAGGCATAGCGATATTTAAAAAAAAAATACACATTTTGATTTTCCGATTGCAAAACCTTACTATGAGTATTTTAAAATTTTGTTTTATAATCAATCTGTCAACGCTTAAGCGGTCAGAGATAAATACGAATTCATTTATAACTTTTAGTCATCAGATTATGCATTTGATATTTGAATATTCTGATGTAAACTTCCTTCCACTCCTACACAGGCGTTCCTCTTTACGTTTTGTTCTCATTATAAAGATCGATGCTTTCACGTTGGAGTTATTAATGACTATACAGAGACAACAGACTGAACGTTGAACCAACCTTTTAGTGCAGGGTGAGCAAACGATGAACACCTTGTGAACATCAATCGCGAGCGGTCGGTGAACGGTGAACGCAAAACTATAAACGGTGAAGACACACTGAACAAACGGTGAGCGAATGAGAAAGAAAAACGTTTCATGGCCAGAACTAAATAAAATGAGAAAGTAGAACGCTTCATGGCCAGAACTAAATAAAATGAGAAAGTAGAACGTTTCATGGCCAGAACTAAATAAAATGAGAAAGTAGAACGCTTCATGGCCAGAACTAAATAAAATGAGAAAGTAGAACGTTTCATGGCCAGAACTAAATAAAATGAGAAAGTAGAACGTTTCATGGTCAGAACTAAATAAAATGAGAAAGTAGAACGCTTCATGGCCAGAACTAAATAAAATGAGAAAGTAGAACGCTTCATGACCAGAACTAAATAAAATGAGAAAGTAGAACGTTTCATGGTCAGAACTAAATTTTGTATAACAGATAACCGATTCTGAGTTTTCCACCTTCGACATCTAAACGTACTGAACTAAATTTGAAATTCCCACGTAGATGAAGTTACTATTGGGATGTTATTTTTTTTTTTAATCTGATATTACATTAAGATGATGCCTACTTTATGTCTTGATATCGTTACTGAATAAATGTAAAGCGCTATAGATAAAAGTTTTGAGCATTGGATTTTATTATTTTATTTTTTTACTTTATATATATATATATATATATATATAATATATATATATATATATGTGTGTGTGTGTGTGTGTGTGCGTGCTTTTAGTTTTTTATTCTATGTAAATATTCTCTGGCCCTGAGGGTCGACCTGAAAATTTGACAATCACTGTTTTCTACCTCTTATCTATCTATCATATATTATGGATGTCGAAATGAGTAATTTTGTTAGGCTATTTCAAGGTATATTGATGGTGGATGTTTGTGCACTGTTTAACGTCCAATTCGAGAATACACTCTGTATTTCACTCATATGGAGACGCCACCATTGCCGGTGATGGGCTGCAAAATTTGAAATAAATAGTATTAGTAAGCGTGTTGTCTTCATTGACTGTCATCATGAATGTCTACATTGGGGTCTACCTAACAGGACATCTAAGGTTAACTGAACACTAATCGGTGGGAATTTACACCTAGGTGATGCTGCTCATCCTACTATACTAAAACGGTATTTATCATGTTTAATCCATACAATACCGTAACATGACAAACTCATTTAATTTTAAAGCCATTCATAACGTTAAATCACATTCAATATCCTGTAGGGGATCTGGGATAGAATAAGTTCTCAATATTCTTTGCTTGTTGTAAGAGGCGAGTAAATGGGGCTGTCCTTAATATGAGACCGCAAACACGGAGGCCCCGTGTCACAGCACAATAATGATTGCTTCCTGCTCAAAGGCGCTGAGAATAGGCCTAATTTTTCCAGCTCTTCACCGGCAATGGCGACGTCTCCATATGAGTGAAAAATTGTCGACCAGGACATTAAAAATATTTAAGCAATCAACCAACCACATACTAAGAAGATTTTCCGTAGGGGAAACCTACTGTGGGCGTTTACTTTGTAAGACCGGGGGCTTCATCCTATGCCCCACCAGGGCTTAGCCATGGACACACTGGAGGCATAACGGTGGACTCTTTAGACTCATTGCCTCTAAGAATTGGTCCATACCCCATCCCGTCCCCGCTCCTCTTAAGCTGAAATCTTGGATCACTTCTGATTGCGTTCCATGATAGAACATCAGGTTTTTTTCATTTAGACTGGTTATCACTCCAAATTTATGTTGTCCTTCGGATATCAAAAGAGTCATAGACAAATTAAATATAAAAATATTCATTGTTGACACAAAATTGTGCACTGGCCGAGAGATGCTATCGGCTGCTATAAAATCAGTCTTTTTAAAGGTATCTAATTTCCGGACATTATGTTTTGGTAAAGTGTATAAATGAAACCGTACTTCTATTTCGATAGATAGTGTAAATTATAGCGAAAAGGACTATTCTGGATATCAAAGTAAGGGAGAGAAGTCTCAAATTAAAGGCGTAGACTGACTATATAGTGAGACTTCCCTAAGAGAAGGCTTACAATATAGCCAGACTTCCTTTGGGAAGTGTCACTACTACAGGTATCTGACACCGGTGTATTCCAATGACATAATTTTGTATGTGTGTTTCTTACAAGATATATTCAAACGCTGTTGAATAATTTATACATAAAGTAGAAATAGTTAGCATACGATTAATCAAACAGAAATCAATGATAAGAAAAATAATTACTGGATAATTTAGAAAATTGTTAAGCATCTGTAACGACGTTTATCACTGATTGACAGTATCAAATGTTGAGATGTGGGGCCTAGTCATTCCCTGTTGACGTATTCTAATTTATATACTTACAGTTTAACCCTGTCAGTTAGTCTTGTTTTTTATATTGATCAATTAAATCTACCAGTACACTTTTATGCATCTTCATTTTTAACGAAAAATGTGGCTTGATTATGAATAGTACTTTGTTTTATCGTATTGTTATAGAGAAAAATGACTCGCTGAATAATATCTGCATTGAATTCATTCCTTTTAATTCTGTGTCTGTGCAAGCATTGAAAATCTCCTCTACACAGTTTCAAATATTCATTCAGTCTAAACAAAGCATAGTGCAAACATCATTTGTATATTGGTCATGAAAGAATAGTAGCAGTAACTGTCACATATAAATGTACTTGAATGGCTTCAAAAATTATGAGGTCGGACGTTTGGGATACATGGAATTAAGAAACACCCAAAAGGGTCAAGAGAGATGTATCAAACAACGGACAGTGTATGTACCCTGTGTCAACGGTGGGAAGAGACTTGTAAACAGTGTGAAAGAATTAAATCTATATCACATGTACAGAGACCCGAGCTATTTGTGTAACCATGGACTGTATTTAGATATGCAATATTTGTCTATCCTTGATACAGATAAAAATATCTATTGTACTGTACTACGTGTAGAATGTTTAAAGTATCTATTTTTAATTGTGAGGTAAATATAAAAAAAAGTAAAGCAAAACAATACATTGTTATGCTCACTATGGTATATATTGTTACTTGATTATTACATGATTGTACCATACCAATGAGATGTTTCTCAAGGTTTCAATAACCCGATCTAGTTAAAATCAGACTTCTTAGATCCGCGCCGTACACTCTGCATAAGAAACGATTGTGAGCGTATCTTAGGATCTGATTTTGATTAGATTGTCAATAACTTTAACTAAACTAAACAAGAGTGTCTAATTCGACAAATGCTATGAATATGTTTATTCACAATGCTTTTACAAATAGAGGGGTAAAAATTAAAATCGATACTTATGAAATAAGTTGACATTACCGACATATTTTTAATCAACCAAAAATTATGTTCTTTATCATTAGTACTATTCATTGTACATTTAAACCTAATGACATAAGTAAAAGTCGATCTTCACACTCAGCAAGCTACATTTAAACCTACTGACATAAGTAAAGGTCGATCTTCACACTCAGCAAGCTACATTTAAACCTACTGACATAAGTAAAGGTCGATCTTCACACTCAGCAAGCTACATTTAAACCTGATGACATAAGTAAAGGTCGATCTTCACACTCAGCAAGCTACATTTATTCCTAATGATCTAAGTATAGGTCGATCTTCACACTCAGTAAGCTACATTTAAACCTAATGACATAAGTAAAAGTATATCTTCACACTCAGCAAGCTACATTTAAACCTAATGACATAAGTAAAGGTCGATCTTCACACTCAGCAAGCTAGGTCTATTTAAACCTAATGACATAAGTAAAGGTCGATCTTCACACTCAGCAAACTACATTTCAACCCAATGACATAAGTAAAGGTCGATCTTCACACTCAGCAAGCTAGGTCTATCTTCACTTTGTTAAAAATAAAGTTTCAGGGTGATTGATTGATTGTATCTTGTTTAACGTCCCTCTCGAGAATTTTTCACACATATGGAGACGTCACCAAAATCGGTGAAGGGCTTCAAATTTAATCCTCTGCTCGGCGCTTACGACCATTGAACAGTGAGGAGTCTTTAGCGTGCCACACCTACTGTGACACGAGATATCCACTTTTTAAAAGGTCATCTCCGAGGACCCATGCCATTCACATCTGATGCCGAGCGTTTGACGATTGAACTATCACTATCCGTTTTAGCAACTTCGGTATGTCGCGGCCGGGATTCGAACCCCAGCCATCTGCATGCGGGGCGAATGCTCTACCTTTAGACCACCTCGATGATTCTTGTTTTAAGGTGAAAATTAAGTTTCTAATCGACTAGTTGTTTTCATGACGGTAAAGAAATATATCTTCCTAATTATGGCTCGATCGAGAATGGTTTAAGTTGATATATGTGTACACTTACATGATACAAATGCAATTTCATTTCTTCTTAGTGGAAATAATTCTTACTACTGCAACAACATTATATGAATATTTGATTAGGCATAGCGATTATTTAAAAAAAATAATACACATTTTGATTTTCCGATTGCAAAACCTTACTATGAGTATTTTTAAATTTTGTTTTATAATCAATCTGTCAACGGTTAATCAGTCAGAGATAAATATGAATTCATTTATAAGTTGTAGTCATCAAATTATACATTTGATATTTGAATATTCTGATGTAAGCTTTCTTCCACCCCTGCTCAGGCGTTACTCTCTATGTTTAGTCCTCGTTATAAAGATCGATGTTTTCACTTTGGAGTTATTAATGACTACACTGAAACAAAAGACTGAACGCTGAACCCACTTTGAGCGCAGGATGAGCAAAGGATGAACACCTTGTGAACATCAATCGCGAGAAGTCGGTAAACGGTGAACGCAAAAGTATAAACGGTGAAGGCACACTGAACAAACGGTGAGCGAATGGGGAAATGAGAAAGTAGAACGTTTCACGGCCAGAACTAAATAAAATGAGAAAGTAGAACGCTTCATGGCCAGAACTAAATAAAATGAGAAAGTAGAACGCTTCATGGCCAGAACTAAATAAAATGAGAAAGTAGAACGTTTCATGGCCAGAACTAAATAAAATGAGAAAGTAGAACGTTTCATGGTCAGAAATAAATTGTGTATAACATATTCTCGGTTAACGTCCTATATAACCGATTCTGAGTTTTCCACCCTTGACATCTAAACGTACTGAACTAAATTTGAAATTCCCACGTAGATGAAGTTACTGTTGGGATGTTATTGGTTTTATTTTATCTGATATTACATTAAGATGATACCTAATTTATGTCTTGATATCGTTACTGAATATTGTTGTAAATTATCCTCCAAAATGTTGCATGAGAGTTGATATACTCAAAACATTCCAAAGCAAATATTTTCGTGTGTATCATGAGTATTGTACGCTAAGATCTATAGAAATCCTAATTATCTTCGACTTGAAATACTAAAATGCAAAATTGATGATATTTTTGATTTCAGTGAGCGTTTACTTACCTGTTTGTGACATTTGTAAACATTACGTACAACTTTGTGTGATGTCACAGTAGTCACACGTCATACGTTTTCTTTTTCAGATATCTGTTTGATAACCAATTAACAACGATAGAAAATGGTGCTTTTGAGGGTCTGTCAAATCTACAGACACTGTAAGTCTCCACATGTTTATGATTATTACATGCCTATGCTATACTAATGTTCGGACAAATGATATTTATTGAAAGTAAATAAAGAAAACAATTGGTTTCTGTTCAGCAACATAATTCATCATCATTAGTGCACAAGTAAGTAGCGTTAATATTGATGCATATAAAATATAAGTATTTGTAACCTGTTGATAAGCGTCAACATAGCCTAATTCTATTTCACATCAACTGATCATGACAAACATGAAAACGTTCTAAATGAGGAAGTCTCTATTCTTATTTGTAGAATATTATATATTTTCAAATATCGCGGTATTACATTTTATCAAATAACCGGACATCATATTAAGATAATTTTTGCAACAACAGGCTTTGGGATCATAAAACTGTCTTAAATTTTAAGACTGTCTTAAATCAGTAAAGTTGCACTTGAATATTAAGACTGAAAAAAAAATTGACACAACCTGGAGTGGATGGAACCTTTTATTCAATTAAACCAGCCTGTTGATATATTTATTTTTTATTCTTTCTCTCTCTCTCTCTCTCTCTCTCTCTCTCTCTCTCTCTCTCTCTCTCATAAAACTTTTTTTTCTGTAAATTGAAGATTGATGCATAAGCCACTTGTCTTGATATTACAGAATAGAAGACAATAAAGAATTATTAAAAAAGCTGGTCTTAAAGTGGATCGCAAAAAAATCACTTGGACTTAAGATTGGTATTTTGTCTTAAATTTTAAAACTACCTTAGAGCCGTCTTAACTTTCTAAGACTATCGCTAAATTCGTTCAAAATGGCCGCGCTGGTTGCATTTTTTAGGCGAGTAAGAGAACATGAACGTGATGTCTGCGATGAAGATGTCTGTCCCTACCAAGAAGCGAACAAATCGTTTATTTAAGAAATAATAGACCGTCGGTAGATCGAAAACACAGGATCTTGACGTTGAAAATCATATAATGAAAAAGATTGCTTTTCTATAAGCAGAGTATTGACGTAAAAAGTTTGTATACAGGAAAAGAAGTCAAATCCCTGTAATCGAAAAGTAACACCGCTAGCCCAGAAAAATTGAGAGCGGACGTTTTCAAATATATAGGCATTAATATGACTTCTTGTGTGATCAAAATATCGCCCGATTGATCGCCCGATTGTCCATTTCACTGCCTGATCGTGAAGACGTAAATGTGAAAGTAGCACGTACACATACGACCGTTTCACTAAAAAATCACGACTACAAAAGTACATGAATTTAGCTGACTGAGTTTGTTGACAATGTGGAAGAAGAAAACAATCATTACTTGCAGTCTGCATTTGCACACGAATAATGTGGAGTCCTAGCCCGAATTTGAAATTAATTAGAGTTATCCTTCTTTGCTACATCTACGCACACAATCGACAAAATAAATAAAGGCATTGAATTTAACCGTGTTCAGTGCCTCTCTTTCGCTTTTTCCGAACTGGTGACCTCCAAGGACAATGCACATTGGAAGTTACGAGCAAAAATTACTGACAGGATGACAATTATTTATGAATCTATATTTTCTGCTGATTTGACGGGTTTATTTCTTCAGATTCACTTTGATTCTATTTTGTTATATATATTCAATCACATTTATGTTGACTATTTGTTCTTTTATGTTTTAATTTACTTTCCGTCAGTTACAGCTTGTATTGCTTTACCTTAAGTCTAAGTCTAGAATCTTAAATTGCTATGGCAACAAGGAACTCTTTTGCGTAGAGGTATTGCTTTAAGAGAATCTTAGTTAAGATTTGCTTAAGTTCATTTTGTGATCCATTTAAGTCAGCAATCTTAGCTAAGTTCAAATCTTAATATAAAGTCAAAATTTTGACTTAACTTTAAGACAGTTTCATGATTCCGGAGTCAAGGAGATAACTCTTGTTATACCTCAGTGCACCTCGCGCTTTATGTCGTCACAATGAAAAAAATGTGTCACGGCATAGTTGTATCATGGAAAATGTCATGATATTTACTTCTTATCTACTACCGCTGTCAAGTGCCAAGCGGCGTATGTGTAAATATCCGCGACATAATAATGATCATAATTTAAAAAAAAAATTTCAAATGATCATTTATAAATTATTTTGTTTGATATTATAAAAGTCTACAATTTTTATATATAGTATTCACTATGGTTAATTTCCATTAAAAGTTTGTTGTGACCTTGAAATCGCCCCTAATGGGCATCGGTATTTGAAATACATGAAGAAAGTCAGTTCTTTGTAAACAACAGCATGGCTCTGATAAATCATGATGATCGGTACCGGTTGCTGATATTTTGTGTCAAACCATGAAAGGATCACATATAATCTCTGTGAATCTTGCAAGGGAAAGGAAGATTTATTTTGATGCTGTTATAATCAATCATTATTTGTGAATATTATCCTCAAATTTGACAAGGTTCATCATTAACGAAGCTAGGAATGTTTATGACATTCACAATCATTAAAAAAACTAAAAACCTGTCCATGCTTTACCTCTCGAATTACATACACTTTATATTGCAATACTATGACATCTACTTCAGCTGAACGAGCGATTTATCCCATGAACTTTGAAATGTAAAAAAACGCGACTTATATGACCATGTAAGAATAAAAGAGGATCCCTCTATTTTAAAATAGTCTTTATTTTTTCTGAGGAACATCTTCATAACGGCATGGATATTGTGGACATAAGATATTTGTTAAGTGTCATTTTCACTTGCTTTACGTTGCTTCGCCCCCCCCCCCCCCCCGCCCCCGATCCGCCACTGACCGGGCTTTATAACATTCGCATGTTCAGCTATGTAAAGAAACATCCAGCAATGGAACAAGAAAAGGGAATTTATTTCAAAGATGTAGTACATGTATATGGGACAGGTTCAGCCTAATGAAACACAGAATTTATGACGAAGCGGGGCCGTGGAAAACCCCATCGGGAAATTGAAGATATTGTATTGTAATGAATTTAGAAAACAATCAAACAAAAAATTTCTAACAAATGTGATACTACAAAACTTGACAAATAAGTATAAATATCATTTATTATTTTGGGGCTGGAATTGTATTTTGTTCATGAAAATGCTCAATACACTATTAAAAAGTTGCACAAATATTATAAAACAAAGTGACAAATCGCATAAATGAAATAATTCTTTTTGATCTGTTACCATGGAAACAAAGACCGGTGGGTACAAATTTTATATGCTTTCTTAAATGTTTATGATCCAAATATTATGTTTAAAGTGAAAATGTTCTGACGTAGACCTCGTAAAGCTGCTCAATATACATTTTTGTTGCCATGTGATTGAAATTTTATTTAAGATATAAAATGTAATATTTTTTGTGTTTTAAAATAAAAGTGTTCTACCAATTAGTTTAATCTTATAGATAATACCCTTTTAAAAATTCTACCAGCTTTTTACCCCATAAGTTTGCATTCAGTAGTTTTTATGCCACTGATATTCCCTCTTGTATAAATATCCCGAAAATGTAAAGCATCACAGAATTAAGCCCATCTGGTCAAAAAACGACACGGGCAACTTTTTTGAAAGTCATTTCTAGAAGACAAATGCCTACTGAACATACTGATACACATGTACAACATGACTGTGTTCGCTAGATGTCAAAATGTCGCAAACCTTACCTTAATTTAGTTCCATAAATCAGTATATTTCAATATCAATTGCAATATCTAGCAATACGATTGATTACAAATTGAATTTTGTTCTACATGTGCATCTCGTCTTACAATCAAGCAGATCATCAGTTGTCAATACAGAGGGGGTTATGGAGGTGCAGAAATTGCTAGCTATAACGATGTATTAAAACAGTTTATGCTATTTGATGGCTCTCCTATCTCCCGTCAATATTTTACCCAACAATTACAGACAGCCTTAGCTTTTTGCAAGATTCCACTTCAGAATTACCACACAAATAGTTTCCGTATATGCACTGCCTCAACAGCAGCTGCTCAAGGTTTCACCGAAATACATTTTCAAACCTTGGGTCGTTGGAATTCCAACGCCTTTAGGCAACATATCAGAATCCATACATTGACTTTGTAGTATTGTTTCCATCTTGAAAACAAGGGCTTCAGATCGATTATCAGAGACAATTCTAGTATTTGACATTACAGGATAATTTTCATGCGTTGTACTAGACAATACCTATGTCAACCCTTTTACCAGTCAGGGGCTGTTTTGGGGGTTTACAATAAATAAAATTCATATGTTCATTTTCAAATTTTCCATGTATATTTATTTATATGTTTAAGATAGCTGGGGAGTTAACAAGATAGCCTATTTTTAAAACAAATTATGTATGACTTAATTTTATAGTATAACTTGTTACAGTGGCGTGAACGCCCCTTTTTATAAGGTTGCAATGTTCGTTCTCTTCACCTTTCATGTATGCCGAGTACCTTTACTATGAAAAGTATGAAATATGTTTAGTCCCTTCACTTTGGAAATGTGTCATTGATATTTTTACTTACTGCAACACCCATTTTTGTAGGTACATATGTCACTCCTATTGATCGATATAATATGAGATGGTATCGCTTTACTTTTGCGGCAGGCTGACATAAAAATAGTTCTTTTAATTAATATGATTAGAATACACTATGCATGCAGTTCAATCCACATCATTGACAATAGTAATGGTATTTGCAATATCTATTCAGCTCTCCCATTTTACATCAAATTAATATATTACATATATTCATTTACATGCACATACACATTACTGTACATATAAACTAATACGCACATAGACATACACACATAATAATGTGAAAGTTGTTTTTAATATATAAAAAAAGAACAGAAAAAAGAAGAAAGGATAAAAAGTCAAATAAATGAAAAAATACATATTAATGATATTATTGTGGTACATGATCATTTGGGGGTAGTAAGAAAAAAATTCTAATAAAATGTTATATACAAAGGAATTATAACATATCACATATATACTGTCAGTTGTTTTTAAACTCTGTTTTAACAATGTTTTTTTCTATGATGATTCTTCCTTCAATAATTGATTTTAGACCCTTGTACTTAGCACTGGGTGGCTTCTACACTTACTTGAATATATAATTCTTAGTTATCAAACTTATCAAATTTTGTACTTCATAAACATTATTGTTCTTATATTTACTAAATGATATTGCTGTTTTGTCAAACGATAAAGATATTTCAAACTTGTACAATAACCACTCTTCAATATCATTCCAAATCTCCTTTGCCAAATGATGCTCAACAAATAGATGTTCGATTGATTCAATTTCATTATTGCAGAAATAGCATGTTGGGGACTTTTTAATCTTAAGTTTATAAAGATACGAATTTGTGGGAATTGTTCCATGTAAAACTTGAAGCTGTAACGAATGAAGTTTGATTCTTTTGTGACTTTTAAAAGGAGTTCAAAAAATCTTGCTTCATTCACTCGAATTGAAATGATATCCATCTTCATTCCATTTTAATGTTGAAATACTTGTTTCCTTTTTTCTATCAATGAAAATATTATATATATCCTAACACCCTATCATATTGGTGTAGAATATTCTCAAAGAGCTAGGCATAATAAGTCCATGGGAAACATCGTATCATTTTGTTTTCTATTTTAAAAAAACGGTCCATCACTGAATGAATTAATCTTCTGATTCAAGTTGATTTTAATGCTAAAATAAACTTAGAATAATCCACCATTTTAAGGCCACTATCTCTGTAATCCTGAATGGTAGTATTTTGTATTTATTTGAGGATTTTATTTCCCAAAGAAAAAGTTAAATTTCATCTTCGAATATGTTTATGATTTCCTATGATGGATTTGGTAAAGTAAGTATCAAGTGATTTAGTTTAGGGATAATTAGTGCCTTAATTACAGTTACTCTACCAATAAGAATTAATTTTCGTCGTTTCCATCGAGTTAATATTTTTTATATCATTTAACTTTGATATATAGTTAAGATTGATCATTTTATATCCCTAAAATATCAAACGTTGTGTTATTCCACTCAAACTCGTCCACCTAGAATGATGATATACATCTTTTGCGAATTTTTTACTACCAATCCATATCATTTTTTTTTTCTTGAAAATTTATTCTAAGCCCTGAAAATTTTGTAAAGTAATATATTTATCTAAGAATTCCATCCATTGATTCGAGTGATCCATCAGAGATTAATGACGTATCGTCTGCATGTTGTGAAATATTGTACTCTTCTCCATCTATTAATATGCCTTTTATATCTTTATTTTTGTGAATAAAAATACCCAAAATTTCATCACACAATAGGACAAGATATATGGATATAGAATTTCCCTGTCTACAGCCTCTTTCTGGATTGATAAAATCAGATATAATTCCCTTCTGTATGACACAGTATTTGTTATTATATCTTAGGATGTTTCTACTGTATAAATAATAAGCGAACAAATTGCTATTTCTTCTGGATAACGCTGTTAATAGTCCCGGGATTTGATTGCATTATGTACATTCCATTATGTCTTAAATCATTCTGATATTTTCTCTAATGTAATCTTCATTTTATAAAACCAGTTTAATCTGTTTGTATTAATTTACTTAGTACTTTTTTATTCGCCAAGATATACACCCAGATGCTAATTTATAATAATAATTTGAATAGCATTTAAAAGACTAATGGGACTTCAATTTTCAAAACTTCTCTTGGTTTACTTACTTTTGATATACAAGTAATAATTCCTAGTCTGTTTGTATCTGAACATTGCATTAATTCATAAGTATTATTTATTGTCCTTGTCACAAATTTACTAATATCTTTATCCAAACAAAATTAAAAAGTCATATGTAAATTCATCTGGTTACGGACTTTTATCATTTTTAATATTAAAAAAAACATATCTTCTTTAGTAATTGCATCTATAAACTACTTGATTCTCTTTCACTTAATCTGGATGTGTTATAATATTTTAGTTTATTGCAAATACTACAGTCTGCTTCTACATTTCTCTCTTTTTATCTACATTTTCATAAACTCTTTTAGTTTCCTCTAAATTGTCTTCTTGATTACATATTGTACATTTATCATTTGTGATTATTTCTGGAATTTGTTTACTAATATAATTTCTGGACTCTCAGCTTGCAAAATAATTTGTTGGTTTTTCTCCTTCCTCAACCCAGTTAACTCGACATCCAATGCAATGACCTTTCATTATATTTTTTCTAATCTCTTTTTGTTTGTTTGCTAGATTATTTCCAATATTTTTGTTACATTCTGTTTTAATCTTAACATTTCTATTTCTAACTGAATTTCGTGCTCCTGTTTTATTTTTCTTAGAAAAGTATGAGGTAGTTTTTCATCTAATTTCCATTTGCAGAGTATCCAGAAATAGTTTATCACAAACTGTTAATTGTAACTTTTCATCATTAACAGAACATAAATTTTCCATTCTATAAACAGGGCATACATACTGGGTTTTGTCATTATATTTTGCTTTACTAACTCCACATAAGCTTTGTTTGTTAATAAAGAATTGTTAAATGTCCAAAAACCTTTTCCTTTTCTAAATTCATATATATTACAATATGCAACTACTGGAGAATGCTCAGAGCGATAACTGTTTTCATATTTTACCTTTGTAAATTTGGTAATAAAATATAGGGGGAAATAATATCTGTTGTTGAATAGTTCAGAGAAAGCATATCCACCGAGAGCTGAAGGCCCGTGTTGGGAATGTTGTACTAAAGTATTCAACACCATCGAGTTATCTATCTTACTTGAAAAATTCCTTTAACTGAGCCTCCCTATCGATAAGAATCATTCAACTATTCACTTGCTGAGAATATAGAGATGAGAGCGCTCTGAACACGGTCAGATGACAGATATGATCTGTTGTCCAGAATCATTCATCTAGTCAACAGTGAAATTATCTATAGAAAGCTTCTCATACAGGTACTCAACTCATTTTTTGAAAAAAAGGAAATGGATTCAGTGTATGAAATTTACTTTACTCAAATCAAATGTGCAGAAGTTACATGTAGCTCGGGCGAGGATACAGATAGTTTACTCGGGGATATTTTGGATTTAGAAGATGAGAGGAATTCAAGTGCATCATGTTCAGCAAACTTTGACCTGAAATTAAACTGTTAAAGCGATATATCTGATGAAGTTATTAAATCAAACGGTATTTTAAATGAGTACCGAGTAGAAAATGCATAACTATGTATTACATGTACCCGTTTGAAAGGTAAAACAGAGAATACTGAAGCTAATATACTTTCTGTGACACCTATTTCCGATACATCTTTGTACCTTGGCTCGAGGACTAAATCAACTGAAGACAAATAGTATGCATATGAGTACGTTGAAATTAACATCATATCTAAAGTTGAGATCATGATAACATTCGGTCAACAACACCAAGAAGCGAGTAACATTGTGCATGGGATTCTTAATTCATGTAAAAAGCAATGTCGTTCAATACCAGTTATAAAGTATTCCGGTGGATGTTTCAGCTCAGTGTGTGCAAATAAGATTAAGTGTTTTGCTGTGGAAATTAAAATGTAACAAAATTCATATACAATCTTTAGTTTTCTCATGCTTGCAAATTTTAAACCAACAATGGAATAGATATCTGTTCAACAGAAAACCGTTTACTATTCAACAGTTTAGGACTGAATGCTTGACTTTTAAACTACTAAGTATTGAATGGTTTAACTATTCAATTACTAAACACAATGGATGACGTCATTGGTTTTTAAAGTTGTAGTATCCAAGACTTTATTCTCCGATTATTATCATGTTTCACTGTTTTATATGCTAAAGTCGGCAGGTAAAGATCACAGTCAATACTGATACTAATTGGCATCACTCTCCCATATAGAAAAGTCTATGTTAACAAGGGTTCAAAACATATGATATATCTTTGTGTTCAACTTAAAACATACAATCTTTATTTTCAACATAACAACTATTTGTTTTTCTTATCATCTAACTGTTGAAATTGAGTGCAACTAGAAAATCCATGGGACATAGAGTTCGATTTGCATCCATGATTACATTGTACAATAAAGCACGGTTAACACAAACTTTCCAGGACCAGCTAGTTCGTGAAAGCCAAACTTCGTTGTTGTTTTTTTATTTTTGTTTCATAGGGGAATAAATATTATTTTCCAACAAGCATGAATTCGTTACAAACGTCTTCGTTAACTCTTTAATTACCAGACATTTTCTAGTTTTCGTTATATGCTGATAAAAAAAAAATCAAATAAAAATTAAGACATTTTCTAGTAACATTTTCAAAAAGCAACCCATATATATCCTGAATAGAAAATGTTTGAAGTTTTCAATTATGTAGTGAAATGTGGTGTAACCGTTGCCATGACAACGAAATGAGCCCACAAACTACAAAAATGTGCTGTAGGTTTTTTTTTAACCCTTTTCTATTTATAATACACTCAAACTAAATGATTAACATTCATCATTTAAATATAATTAGGATTATTTGTATTCAAAAACATGTACAGAGTATTCACATTTACAAAATAGTGATATTTATTCTAGATATACATAAACATTGAAGTACTAAATGTGCATGTTACACTTAAATGCCATTACTTTTTCTTACTTTCCTTCAAAACTTAAAAAATGGCTAATATCATTTTTTCACCTTTTTCTTCCCTTGAAATAGAAAAACTGTTCAATAAACTACACTTTGTATCACAATATCTACTTCATGTAAGTACTGATATCATAAAAACATAAACAGTACAAGTTCAAATCTTATGATAAAATTGATGCATAAATACAAAATAGTTTGTAAAATAGTACATGTACTTATAGGTATTACAGTAACAGCAAATGGCTTATACCAGTAATCAAAACAGAGCAATCAAAAGCATTTAAAGGTAATGAGAATATGCTGGTTCTCATAACATACAACAATATCAACAGCTAATCGTGAGGTAGCAGATTCTTAACATGGTGTGATGGGACACATGCACCTTTACAGAGGTGAATATTGCAAACATTGCACCCATACATTGTACCTCGCCTCACGCCTAGGGAACTGCACCGATTGCACCGCCGCTTACTTTCACTAAGTTTCTTCCTAGTGTGTCTCGCAATACTGGCTGTGGTAACTGTATGGTTACAGCGCCGAAAAAATGTAGCAAATGGTTCAAGCTTTCCAAATATGATATTTATTTTTAATCATTGTCTTTATTATAAAAGATGTAACAAACAGAAAATAACACAATTTTTGTCATTACGGCTTAATTATCTTACTTTCCGGCAACGATGTCCGATTTTCAAAACATGTTTTCGATAAGTTGCCAACATCGTACAGAAAAACTTTGAGTAGAAAAATTGTTTAGTATATACTCTACGTTTTGAAAATATAATTTGTTTCATTATATTCCAATTATTAATAAAACGCCACCAATTTAATCCCGTCGGCACTTTAAAGGCGTCAAAAGGCGTCACTGGGCGTTAAAGTGTATTACTGTAGTTTTAGGAAAAACAATATAAACGTGTGTTGCAGTATCAAACAGTGTACAGCTCCAAAACTTCATAGTTATTTTGGATTTCAAACATTTCGGTTGAGCATCACTGAAGAGACATTATTTGTCGAAATGCGCATCTGGTGCATCAAAATTGGTACCGTATACGTTTTACATTATGACCCCTGGGCCGAGACCTCTGCTGGTGGACTGTTAGTCCCCGAGGGTCTCTACAGCCCAGTAGCTTAGTACTTCGTTACTAACTTGAAAATACGGATGTATATTTAATTGCTGTTATAAAATTTAGAAATTCATTTCCAAATTAAGGATTATCTCCCTCGTGCATAGCTCTTACCCTTGGACGAATTTGGCTCCACTTTTTTGGTACGCTGTTTTTGGCTATATTTAGCTCCAAAACTTCATAGTTATTTTGGACTTCAAACATTTCGGTTGAGCATCACTGAAGAGACATTATTTGTCGAAATGCGCATCTGGTGCATCAATTTGATACTGTATACGTTTTACATAATTAAGCAATTAATGTAACATTAAACATGACCTCTCACTGATATTAATATTCTTCAACTTTAAGTTGTTGTGACATAAATTGTTTGCAATGGAATTTCTTTTTCAGACCACCTTTCATTAAATAAATAATCTTACGAATTTCTAGAAACAGAAGTATTAGGAGTAGGCAACAGACAAAAGTTGGGAATTTTCCAGAACCACTGAACCAATTTCATTCCAACTTGGCACAAATCATAATAAGTTATAAAGCATGTTTAAATGAAGGGACACGCCCCTTTAAAAAGTGATATAATCAAGAAAAGGCGAAAATAGGATAGGATCATTTAAAATTATCATCAACAACTAGCATGAGATGTTAAGATTAAATAAAACTTCCGGACACATTGTACACTCTAGTATTCCTTTATATATAGATATATAAAAGGTGAAGATAACGAACCGTGATCAATCTCATAACCCCTATAAGGCATACCAAATAAAGAGTTAGAAAAACACGGACACCTTGTCATACCAGTAGTGAGATAATGTGCCTAAGAGGAGTAAGCATCCCCTGTCGACCAGTCAAACGCACCTTGAGCCCGATATCTTGTTCAGGTAAACGGAATTATCTGTCAAAATTAGTGGGTCAAGAGTTTCTTTGTAACCGGCATGGAACAAGTCAGACAGCATTTGACCCACTGATAGGTTGTATTGGCAAACTAGATTGTTATAACGACCAAAACTTTTGCAAAATGCTTACTTTAAACGAGACTGTCAAATTCCTTGCATTATCACCATGTTTGTCAGTAGCGTGTCTCGATTTAAAAACTGATCATACGCAGAACACATTCTTGCCTATCGAATCAGTCGAGAGATATAAACACCATATGCATGTGGTAATGGAATATTGCTACATAAAAATGGGAAATTGATGATGGAGAAGCTGAAATCATCCAGTTTGTCATAAAATTGAGTTGTTAGTTTAACGTTAGTATCTACTTTCAATAAAATATATGTCTTAAAACGCAGGATTTGATTTGTGTCAAATCTATCACTTGGCATTGTTTTGTGATCTTATTTTACTCAAATTCAGCTAAAAATGGTAAACCTCATTGTTTCACGAGTTTTTACTCAGATTCCATTGAAATAGCAGGAAAGAAGAAAATTTTAAATTTACAATTGTGATTGATGAACCAACTTAATCAAACTAAAATGAAAAATATTAGAAATGCAACCTTTAAACGATGATCTAAAATGGGAACATTCTCACAATTAAACATCCGATATCTTACACTTAGACATATAAAATCCGCAACAGTGATATACAAAAGAAGTTGAACATAACAAATACAGTAAAACTCGAATATAGCTAACACGGATATAGCGAAAATACGACTTTAACGAAGTGAAAACGATTTCCCCGGCAAATTCTTTATATATTCTATATAAAAATCTGCGTCTATAACGAACACGGATATAGCGAATTTACGGATATAACGAAGTAAATTCCCATTCCCCTAGAATTAAAACTGAACGTAAAAATCACCTTCTATAACGAATTTTTTTTTTCATTTTAAACTCTTTGTAATTTTTAACAATCGTTTTCCATTGACATAAAGGATTCACATTTATTACAAAATTTCCGTTTGTATTTTTTGAAAAAAGGTTGTTAACGCAAAACAATAGTTACACATACGTTTAGGAAATATATTGTCGGTATTGTTTACTATTCTTGTTAATTAAATTTGAAGTTTGATTGCATTTATTTTATAATACACTCCTTTATTTGTGTAAAACAACAAGTAAATGACAATTGCAATAGACTGTACATGTATATGTAATACACAAAATTCTGTTGACATTTTTCTCTCGACATGTTCTTGCATGACTTAATAATCCATCAAGATAAATTATCATACATAAATCAATGTGTATATTTCTTGCATAAAAATATTTCTTCTCGAAAATATATAGGCTTCATTTCTCTTAAAGACAATACAAACGCAAATATATGCAAGGTGAAGATAAGGAACAGTGACCAATCTCATAACTCCTATAAGCAATACAAAATAGATAGTTGGGCAAACACGGACCCCTGGACACACCAGAGGTGCCTAGGAGGAGTAAGCATCCCCTGTTGACCGGTCACACCCGCCGTGAGCCCTATATCCTGATCAGGTAAACGGAGTTATCCGCAGTCAAAATCAGTGTACCAAGAACGACTTGACAATCGGTATGAAAGACGTCAGACAGCATTTGACCCAATGCAAGGTTGTACTGACGAAGTAGATCGTTATAACGACAATAGAATTTGCGAAAAGCTGACTTCAATCCAGACTGTTGAAATCCCTGTACTATCAACTTGTTAGTCAGTAGCTTACCTCGATTTAAAAACTGACTATACGCAGAACAAGCTCTTGCATATCTAATCAGTTGAGATATATAAACACCATATGCAGGTGATAATGGAATATTGCTATATAAATATGGGAAGTTGACGATGGAAAAGTTGAACTCATCCCGTTTGTCATACATTGCTGTTTTCTTATATAACTGTTATACATGTAGAACAAATCAGTTTTATAACGAATTCGTTATATTTGAATTTTGAATTCGCTATAAACATATAGCGAATTACGCTTATAGCGAAGTTTTTTAGAGAGTCCCCAGAAATTAGCTCTATAAGAGTTTTACTGTATACCGACCAATCTCATAAAACCTGTAAACAAAATACGAGAAAATGACAAACACATGTTCCTGTAAACAACATTCATAGACATGTGCATTCATATTACACAACAACCCCTTTACCTATGGCATTACTTAACTCACTGTTCTGACATGACTGCAGCGCCTTTAATGGTGCCATCAGTTCATTTGCCTTTGGTTGATAATTCAAGTGTTTAGCTTTGGCAAAATATCGTATGACAGTTGCTACATGCGTTTTTATATTTTCTTTTGAGAAGTCAAACTGTATAACAGTTCTTTTCCTCCCTTGACTATTTTTACTTATTACATGCTGTGCATTTGTGTCCGTTTTCTTGTAGTATTTGTTTAGCTTTTCGTCAGCCACATTACGGTTCGAAAAGCCTGTGCACACAGGAACATGTTAGTGTAAACAAACGGAACTACAATAATCTCGGAATAAATCCCTTTCTTTAAGTCGTAACTTGCAAATATTGGAAGTTATGATGAAAATGACTAATATTTGTTATAATATATGTATTACATTTAATCTTCCCCTAATAAAGAGACCACTCCAAAAATGAAAAGCAAAAAAAAAAAAAAATTGGAAAAATATTACATTTGAACTCGGAATGTATGGTTTAAGTGTAAGATTACCGAGCACCTAAACCACTAGGCCACCTAGGCATGTGGGTTTAACGGTTTAACGTTTGACAGGCTGCTAAATCTCAAGGTAAATTTTGATAACGATTTTTTCATATTTTATCCATTTTCAACAAGAGGGCCACCTTAAACAAAATTTCCTCAAACGGACTTATATACAGTCATAATCAAGTAAAACGATTTCAGTGTTTTATTTCTGGTTTAAGGTGGCCTTTTGCAACGGTTTGCAATTTGTATGCCCATTACGTTACATTTACTATATACTCTATATAATCACGGTGATGTTTATGCTTATCATTTAAAGATACTATCAACATATCGATATCTTTACTAAGTAATTAGAGTAAACACAAGTATAAACTGACATTGTATAGCAGAATATTTGTAAAAAATGATATTGAAAAACCAGGTATTTATGTAGGCGAAATTGCATACCAAGTACTCTATACCCCGTTGTAGAATAATGACTTTAAACGACTACTGAAACATAAACGATTTTGTCAGTATAATGAAAGGTGAAGATAACGAACAGTGATCAATATCATAATTCCCATAAGAAATACAAAATAGATAGTTGGACAAACAGACCCCTGGACAAACCAGAGGTGGGATCAGGTGCTCAGGAGGAGTAAGCATTCCCTATCGACCAGTCACACTCGCCGTGAGCCCTATATCCTGATCAGGTAAACGGAGTTATATGTAGTCAAAATCAGTGTGCCAAGAACAGCCTAACTATCGGTATGAAACATGTCAGACAGCATTGATTTAGAAATTGATCATATGCAGGGCAAGTTCTCGCGTATCAAACCAGTTAGAAGATACAAACAGATATACGAGTAGAAATAAAATATAAATATGAGTTTTTAACGGTAGAAAATCGGATTTAATCCTATTTGTCACGAAGTTGATTTATTAATTTACTATCAAAGTCTTTGCTCAGTAAAACATCCAAGTAGGAAACATATGTTTAAGACGTTGTATCATTTATATCGAGTTCACTGGGATAAACTGGTGTGCGATCGACATATGAATGAAAATTAATATTTTCATATATCTATTGTTCTAAGGCAACACACACTTGGTTCATTTGAACACTTGCAGAATAGAATTCTAGAACTAAAAGGAAAACCAATCTTTAAGATATGATAGTACACTGTTGTTTTGAAGATGCATAGGTTATGTTGACTATGTTTAAAACTCGCTCTTGTGTGTTATCTCGAATTTAAGATGCGATTACTTTGATTGAACGAACAACATAATACTTTCAAAACTATCTATAGACCACACTAAATAATTTTCTCTATATTTTCAATTTTTTTATTCTCATCTTTTCACACTGTTTTAAAGTGAGAAAGTTTCCCAATTTACTTTCGGAAGGTCGGTGATCTCTTCCCAGGTGCATGGTATCTGGGTTCTCTCTTCCACCAACAAAATATGGGCGCCACCATATAACTGAAAAATTGTTGAGTGTGGCGGAAAACATCAAATCAAATCAAATCAAGTTTTATCCCTGAAAAAAAAACAACAGACAATGTTATCGTTGATATATTTGACTACAAATGACTTAGATAAATGAAATGATTTAGTATCCCATCGTATGTCTGTAGAAAGACACGTGTGATGCAGCATTTTATAGGAATACATACAAATTACATTATAGCTTTAGGGAGGTAGTAATGCTTCTGATTATCACAATGTCTTTGACCTGTCACGGCATAGTATGGAAATGTAAAGGTCACACTCCATTCATTGTAGCATTTAATATAATGATATTCCAAGGTCAATAACAAAGATACACCGACTTCCTTTCCAGCAAGTCTTTCATTTTATTGCTGATGCAATGTACATTTTCTTATCAAGCCTAAAAATCCAAAAACGATACAAATTGATAGAGACGGATAACAATGTTTTAAAAATAGAAGTTGAGCTATTTATTCTACTTTGGCTAAAAGAAATGTATTTGTACTGATGCAACCCACTTCAAAGTCAACTTTCTTGTAAATGTACATTTGTCTATTAACACATGAATGCGTGTGTATGTGTTTTATTTACTGCAACTGTATAGAAACAAATGCATATATACGTATTTCATAGGAAAGACTAATCACCTAACTTTTGATAAAAGTTACTCAAGTAAACAAATACTCTATCAATCTTTGTATGTAACATTCTCTACGGTAAATGTTATACATATGTAATCTAAAAACCTGCACATACTGTACAAAAATCATCTCATCAGAAAATTCGAAATTCATGAAATTTTACAAGCATGGATAGCTTTAGAAAAACATCCCCATGCATGCATAAACATTGCCGGGCACACACTCCCTCCCCGCCCAAATTATACATAAACTTTACAGCGTAACTCTTAAGCCTTCAATATTATGGATATAAATATTAATCATAATATTATACTATCATATGCTTTGCAAACATTGCGCTAAAGTCGTAAAACTTTTCAATGACAAACGCACATTTTAAAGATGTCTTTTTACAAGTTAAAACGTCGTGATTTCCATTAGCATCTTTAAAAAACGTCTTTCATAGAAAAACGCTACGCAGTCTTTCTCAATAAGTACGTCCAAATGGCATAATGAAAATAATTCAAAAAAATCAACTTTCATGTTATTTATGAAATAATATGCCATTTTAAATTAATTAGTCAAAACTGATTTATATCACGTTATTTTATATCTTGGTTATACAAATACTTTTCAATAAATTTAATGTTTTGAATACACAATATAATGAAGAGTTTGGTTAAAAGCATACGACGACATCTGAGCTTTGTGCGAGGAAAATTTAATAAAATGAAATCGTATTAATTCATATTAATGTAACACAATTGGCAAAGAAAAAATAAAATTAGATATCATTTTCAATGTTTATTTCGATACTATAGAACTTCTTGAACCAGAAAATAATGATTTCAAGTCCGAGGTGGAGTATCAAATTGATCTACGTTGAGATATTACAACACAGGCAAATAATGACGGGTATTTCAATATTCTGGATCCGATATCAATTTGGCAAGATATGTCTCACTGTCTTTTTCCTGTCACTGTTACATTTACTTGATTATTACATAATTGTACCATACCAATGAGATATTTCTCAAGGTTTCAACAACCCGATCTAGTTAAAATCAGACTTCTTAGATCCGCGCCTTATACTCTGCGTAAGAAGCGATTGTGAGTGTATCTTAGGATCTGATTTTGATTAGATTGTCAATAACTTTAACTAAACTAAACAAGAGTGTCTAATTCGACAAATGCTATGAATATATTTATTCGCAATGCTTTTACAAATAGAGTAGTAGAAATCAATATGGATACTTATCAAATATGTAGACATTACCGACAAATTTTTAATCAACCACAAATCATGTTCTTTACCATTAGAACATGGATTGTACTATTCATTGTACATTTAAACTTAATGACATAAGTAAAGGTCGATCTTCACACTCAGTGAGCTACATTTAAACCTAATGACATAAGTAAAGGTCGATCTTCACACTCAGCAAGCTACATTTAAACCTAATGACATAAGTAAAGGTCGATATTAACACTCAGTAAGCTAGGTCTATTTAAACCTAATGACATAAGTAAAGATCGATCTTCACACTCAGCAAGCTACATTTAAACCTAATGACATAAATAAAGGTCGATCTTCACACTCAGCAAGCTACATTTAAACCTAATGACATAAGTAAAGGTCGATCTTCACATTCAGTAACCTAGGTCTATTTTCACTTTGTTAAAAATAAAGCTTCAGGGTGATTGATTGATTGTATCTTGTTTAACGTCCCTCTCAAGAATTTTTCACACATATGGAGACGTCATCAAAATCGGTGAAGGGCTTCAAATTTAATCCTCTGCTCGGCGCTTACGACCATTGAACATTGAGGAGTCTTTAGCGTGCCACACCTGCTGTGACACGGGACATCCGTTTTAAGGTAATCTCCGAGGACCCACGACATTCACATCTGATGGCGAGCGTTTGACGATTGAACTATCACTATCCGTTTTAGCAACTTTGGTCTGTCGCGGCCGGGATTCGAACCCCAGTCATCCGCATGCGGGACGAATGTTCTACCTCTAGACCACCTCGATGATTTTTGTTTCAAGGTGAAAATGAAGTTTCTAATTGACTAGTTGTTTTCATGACACCTTGTGAACATCAATCACGAGTGGTCGGTGAACGGTGAACGCAAAATTGTAAACGGTGAAAGCACACTGAACAATCGGTGAGCGAATGGGAAAATGAGAAAGTAGAACGTTTCATGGCCAGAACTAAATAAAATGAGAAAGTAGAACGTTTCATGGCCAGAACTAAACAAAATGAGAAAGTAGAACGTTTCATGGCCAGAACTAAATAAAATGAGAAAGTAGAATGTTTCATGGCCAGAACAAAATAAAATGAGAAAGTAGAACGCTTCATGGCCAGAACGAAATTGTGAATAACATATTCTCGGTTAACGTCCTATATAACCGATTCTGAGTTTTCCACCCTCGACATCTAAACGTACTGAACTAAATTTGAAATTCCCACGTAGATGAAGTTACTGTTGGGATGTTATTGAGGTTTTTTTTTTATCTGATATTACATTAAGATGATGCCTAATTT
The DNA here is from genome assembly GCF_947568905.1 of Ostrea edulis. Classification (NCBI taxonomy): domain Eukaryota; kingdom Metazoa; phylum Mollusca; class Bivalvia; order Ostreida; family Ostreidae; genus Ostrea; species Ostrea edulis. Next base: position 59,682,970 of record NC_079172.1, read on the forward strand.
ATGTCTTGACATCGTTACTGAATATTGTTGTAAATTATCTTTCAAAATGTTGCATGAGAGTTGATATACTCAAAACATTCCAAAGCAAATATTTTCCTGTGTATCATGAGTATTGTACGCTAAGATCTATAGCAATCCTAATTATCTTTGACTTGAAATACTAAAATGCAAATTTGATAGTGTGTTTGATTTCAGTGAGCGTTTCTTTACCTGTTTGTGGTATTTGTAAACATTGCGTACAGCTTTGTGTGATGTCACAGTAGTCACACGTCATACGTTTTCTTTTTCAGACATCTGTATGGTAACCAATTAACAACGATAGAAAATGGTGCTTTTGAGGGTCTGTCAAATCTACAGACAATGTAAGTCTCTACATGTTTATGATTATTACATGCTTATGCTATACTAATATTCACCGTCATTGGTGTACAATTAAGTAGCGTTGATATTGATGCATATGAAATATAAGTATTTTTAACCTGTTTATAAGCTTCAACATAAAGGTGATGCCTAATTTTTGTCTTAATATCGTTACTGAATAATGAGTGAATGTTGAAGTCCAAATAAAAGACATTATAAAGTTGTGGGCACGAAAACTATGTCCCAAACTTTCGTATGATATTTGATACACCCAATTCATTCAAACGCAAACACTTTTTTGTTGATCATGGGTATTGTACCCTAAGATCTGTAGAGATCCTAATTATCATCGACTTGAAATACTGAAATGCAACTTTGATAGTGTGTTTGATTTCAGTGATAAATAAAATGAGAAAGTAGAACGTTTCATGGTCAGAACTAAATAAAATGAGAAAGTAGAACGTTTCATGGTCAGAACTAAATAAAATGAGAAAGTAGAACGTTTCATGACCATAACTAAATGAAATGAGAAAGTAGAACGTTTCATGATCAGAACTAAATTTTGTATAACATATTCTCGGTTAACGTCCTATATAACCGATTCTGAGTTTTCGACCTTCGACATCTAAATGTACTGAAGTAAATTTGAAATTCCCACGTAGATGAAGTTACTATTGGGATGTTATTGGGCTTTTTTTATCTGATATTACATAAAGATGATGCCTACTTTATGTCTTGATATCGTTACTGAATATTGTTGTAAAGCGCTATAGATAAAAGTTTGAGCATTGGATTTTATTATTTAATTTTTTTTACTATATATATATATATATATATATATATGTGTGTGTGTGTGTGTGTGTGTGTGTGTGTGTGTGTGTGTGTGTGTGTGTGTGTGTGTGTGTGTGTGTGTGTTTGCTTTTAGTTTTTTATTCTATGTAAATATTCTCTCGCCCTGACAATCACTGTTTCTACCTCTTATCTATCTATCATATATTATCGATGTCGAAATGAGTAATTTTGTTAGGCTATTTCAAGGTATATTGATGGTGGATGTTTGTGCACTGTTTAACGTCCAATTCGAGAATACACTCTGTATTTCACTCATATGGAGACGTCATCATTGCCGGTGATGGGCTGCAAAATTTGAAATAAATAGTATTATTATGCATGTTGTCTTCATTAATTGTCATCATGAATGTCTACATTGGGGTCTACCTAACATGACTTCTAAGGTTAACTGAACACTAATCGGTGGGAATTTACACCTAGGTGATGCTGCTCATCCTGTTATACTAAAACGGTATTTATCATGTTTAATCCATACAATACCGTAACATGACAAACTCATTTAATTTTAAAGCCATTCATAACGTTAAATCAGATTCAATATCCTGTGGGGGATCTGGGATAGAATAAGTTCTCAATATTCTTTGCTTGTTGTAAGAGGCGACTAAATGGGGCTGTCCTTAATATGAGACCGCAAACACCGAGACCCCGTGTCACAGCACGATAATGATTGCTTCCTGCTCAAAGGCGCTGAGAATAGGCCTAATTTTTCCAGCCCTTCACCGGCATATGAGTGAAAAATTGTCGACCAGGACATTAAAAATATTTAAGCAATCAACCAACCACATACTAAGTAGATTTTCCGTAGGGGAAACCTACTGTGGGGGTTTACTTTGTAAGACCGGGGACTTCACCCTATGCCCCACTAGGGCTTAGCCATGGACACGCTGGAGGGATAACGGTGGACTCTTTAGACTCATTGCCTCTAAGAATTGGTCCATACCCCATCCCGTTCCCGCTCCTCTTAAGCTGAAATCTTGGATCACTTCTGATTGCGTGCCATGATAGAACATCAGGTTTCTTTCATTTAGACTGGTTATCACTCCAAATTTATGGTGTCCTTCGAATATCAAAAGAGTCATAGACAAATTAAATATAAAAATATTCATTGTTGACACAAACTTGTGCACTGGGCGAGAGATGCTATCGGCTGCTATAAAATCAATCTTTTTAAAGGTACCTAATTTCCGGACATTATGTTTTGGTAAAGTGTATAAATGAAACCGTACTTCTATTTCGATAGATAGTGTAAATTATAGCGAAAAGGACTATTCTGGATATCAAAGTAAGGGAGAGAAGTCTCACATTAAAGGCGTAGACTGACTATATAGGGAGACTTCCCTAAGAGAAGGCTTACAATATAGCCAGACTTCCCTTGGGGAAGTGTCACTACTACAGGTATCTGACACCGGTGTATTCCAATGACATAATTTTGTATGTGTGTTTCTTACAAGATATATTCAAACGCTGTTGAATAATTTATACATAAAGTAAAAATAGTTAGCATACGATTAATCAAACAGAAATCAATGATAAGAAAGATAATTACTGGATAATTTAGAAAATTGTTAAGCATCTGTAACGACGTTTATCACTGATTGACAGTATCAAATGTTGAGATGTAGGGCCTAGTCATTCCCTGTTGACGTATTCTAACTTATATACTTACAGTTTAACCCTGTCAGTTAGTCTTGTTTCTTATATTGATCAATTAAATCTACAAGCACACTTTTATGCATCTTCATTTTTAACGAAAAATGTGGCTTGATTATGAATAGTACTTTGTTTTATCGTATTGTTATAGAGAAAAATGACTCACTGAATAATATCTGCATTGAATTCATTTCTTTTAATTCTGTGTCTGTGCAAGCATTGAAAATCTTCTCTACACAGTTTCAAATATTCATTCAGTCTAAACAAAGCATAGTGCAAACATCATTTGTATATTGGTCATGAAAGAATAGTAGCAGTAACTGTCACATACAGATGTACTTGAACGGCTTCAAAAATTATGAGGTCGAACTTTTGGGATACATGGAATTAAGAAACACCCAAAAAGGTCAAGAGAGATGTATCAAACAACGGACAGTGTATGTACCCTGTGTCAACGGTGGGAAGAGACTTGTAAACAGTGTGAAAGAATTAAATCTATATCACATGTACAGAGACCCGAGCTATTTGTGTAACCATGGACTGTATTTAGATATGCAATATTTGTCTATCCTTGATACAGATAAAAATATCTATTGTACTGTACTACGTGTAGAATGTTTAAAGTATCTATTTTTAATTGTGAGGTAAATATAAAAAAAGTAAAGCAAAACAATACATTGTTATACTCACTATAGTATATATTGTTACTTGATTATTACATGATTGTACCATACCAATGAGATGTTTCTCAAGGTTTCAATAACCCGATCTAGTTAAAATCAGACTTCTTAGATCCGCGCCGTATACTCTGCATAAGAAACGATTGTGAGCGTATCTTAGGATCTGATTTTCATTAGATTGTCAATAACTTTAACTAAACTAAACAAGAGTGTCTAATTCGACAAATGCTATGAATATGTTTATTCACAATGCTTTTACAAATAGAGGGGTAAAAATTAATATGGATACTTATGAAATAAGTTGACATTACCGACACATTTTTAATCAACCAAAAATCATGTTCTTTATCATTAGAACATGGATTGTACTATTCATTGTACATTTAAACCTAATGACATAAGTAAAGGTCGATCTTCACACCCAGCAAGCTACATTTAAACCTAATGACATAAGTAAAGGTCGATCTTCACACTCAGCAAGCTACATTTAAACCTAATGACATAAGTAAAGGTCGATCTTCACACTCAGTAAGCTACATTTAAACCTAATGACATAAGTAAAGGTCGATCTTCACACCCAGCAAGCTACATTTAAACCTAATGACATAAGTAAAGGTCGATCTTCACACTCAGCAAGCTACATTTAAACCTAATGACATAAGTAAAGATCGATATTCACACTCAGCAAGCTACATTTAAACCTAATGACATAAGTAAAGGTCGATCTTCACACTCAGTAAGCTACATTTATACCTAATGCCATAAGTAAAGGTCGATATTCACACTCAGTAAGATACATTTAAACCTAATGGCATAAGTAAAGATCGATCTTCACACTCAGCAAGCTACATTTAAACCTAATGACATAAGTAAAGGTCGACCTTCACACTCAGTAAGCTAGATCTATCTAAACCTAATGATATAAGTAAAGGTCGATCTTCACACTCAGTAAGATAAGTTTATCTTCACTTTGTTAAAAATAAAGTTTCAGGGCAATTGATTGATTGTATCTTGTTTAACGTCCCTCTCAAGAATTTTTCACACATATGGAGACGTCATCAAAATCGGTGAAGGGCTTCAAAGTTAATCCTCTGCTCGGCGTTTACGACCATTGAACAGTGAGGAGTCTTTAGCGTGCCACACCTACTGTGACACGGGATATCCGCTTTTTAAAAGGTCATCTCCGAGGACCCATGACATTCACATCTGATGCCAAGCGTTTGATGATTGAACTATCACTATGCGTTTTAGCAATTTCGGTTTGTCGCGGCCGGGATTCGAACCCCAGCCATCCGCATGTGGGGCGATTGCTCTACCTCTAGACCACTTCGATGATTCTTGTTTCAAGGTGAAAATGAAGTTTCTAATCGACTAGTTGTTTTCATGACGGTAAAGAAATATATCTTCCTAATTATGGCTCGATCGAGAATGGTTTACACTTACATGATACAAAAGCAATTTCATTTCTTCTTAGTGGAAATAATTCTTACTACTGCAACAACATTATATGAATATTTGATTAGGCATAGCGATTATTTTATAAAATAACCTACACATTTTGATTTTCCGATTGCAAAACCTTACTATGAGTATTTTTTAATTTTGTTTTATAATCAATCTGTCAACGCTTAATCAGTCAGAGATAAATATGAATTCATTTATAAGTTTTAGTCATCAAATTATACATTTGATATTTGAATATTCTGATGTAAGCTTTCTTCCACTCCTGCTCAGGCATTACTCTCTACGTTTAGTCCTCGTTATAAAGATCGATGCTTTCACTTTCAAGTTATTAATGACTATAGAGAGACAAAAGACTGATCGCTGAACCCACTTTGAGCGCAGGATGAGCAAACGATGAACACCTTGTGAACATCAATCGCGAGCGGTCGGTGAACGGTGAACACAAAACTGTAAACGGTGAAGAGACACTGAACAAACAGTGAGCGAATGAAAAAATGAGAAAGTAGAACGTTTCATGGCCAGAACTAAATAAAATGAGAAAGTAGAACGCTTCATGGCCAGAACTAAATAAAATGAGAAAGTAGAACGTTTCATGACCAGAACTAAATAAAATGAGAAAGTAGAACGCTTCATGGCCAGAACTAAATAAAATGAGAAAGTAGAACGTTTCATGGCCAGAACTAAATAAAATGAGAAAGTAGAACGCTTCATGGCCAGAACTAAGTAAAATGAGAAAGTAGAACGTTTCATGGCCAGAACTAAATAAAATGAGAAAGTAGAACGCTTCATGGCCAGAACTAAATAAAATGAGAAAGTAGAACGTTTCATGGCGAGAACTAAATTGTGTAACAAGTAAGTAGCGTTGATATTGATGCATATGAAATATAAGTATTTTTAACCTGTTTGTAAGCTTCAACATAAAGGTGATGCCTAGTTTTTGTCTTAATATCGTTACTGAATAATGAGTGGATGTTGAAGTCCAAATAAAAGAAATAATAAAGTTGTTGGCACGAAAACTATGTTCCAAACTTTCGTATGATGTTTGATACACCCAATTTATTCAAAAGCAAACACTTTCTTGTTGATCATGGGCATTGTACCCTAAGATCTGTAGAGATCCTAATTACCATCGACTTGAAATACTGAAATACAAGTTTGATAGTGTGTTTGATTTCAGCGAGCGTTTACTTACCTGTTTTTGATATTTGTAAACGTTACGTACAACTTTGTGTGATTTCACAGTAGTCACACGTCATACGTTTTCTTTTTCAGACTTCTGTCGGTTAACCAATTAACAACGATAGAAAATGGTGCTTTTGAGGGTCTGTCAAATCTACAGACACTGTAAGTCTCTACATGTTTATGATTATTACATGCTTATGATATACTAATATTCGGACAAATGATATTTATTGAAAGTAAATAAAGAAAACAATTGGTTTCTGTTCAGCAACATAATTCACCATCATTAGTGCACAAGTAAGTAGCATTAATATTGATGCATATAAAATATAAGTATTTGTAACCTGTTTATAAGCTTCAACATAGACTAATTCTATTTCACTTCAACTGATCATGACAAACATAAAAACGTTCTAAATGAGGAAGTCTCTATTCTTATTTGTAGAATATTATATATTTTCCAATATCGCGGCATTGCATTTTATCAAATAGCCGGACATCACATTAAGATAAGGTTTGCAACAACAGGCTTTGGGATCATGAAACTGTCTTAAACTTTACGATTGTCTTAAATCAGTAAAGTTGCACTTGAATATTAAGACTGAAAAAAAAATGACAAAACCTTGAGTGGATGGAACCTTTTATTCAATTGAAACAGCCTTTTGATATATTTATTCTCTCTCTCTCTCTCTCTCTCTCTCTCTCTCTCTCTCTCTCTCTCTCTCATAAAACATTCTTTTCTGTAAATTGAAGATTAATGCATATACCACTTATCTTGATATTACAGAATAGAAGAAAATAAAGAATTATTAAAAAAGCCGGTCTTAAAGTGGATCACAAAAAAAATCACTTGGACTTAAGATTGGTATTTTGTCTTAAATTTTAAAACTACCTTAGAGCCGTCTTAACTTTCTAAGACTATCGTTAAGTTCGTTCAAAATGGCCGCGCTGATTGCATTTTTGAGGCGAGTAAGAGAACATGAACGTGATGTCTGCGATGAAGATGTCTGCCCCTACCAAGAAGCGAACAAATCATTTATTTAAGAAATAATAGACCGTCGGTAGATCGAAAACACAGGATCTTGACGTTGAAAATCATATAATGAAAAAAAATTGTTTTTCTATAAGCAGAGTATTGACGTAAAAAGTTTGTTTACAGGAAAAGAAGTCAAATCCCTGTAATCAAAAAGTAACACCGCTAGCCCAGAAAATTTGAGAGTGGGCGTTTTCAAATGTTTAGGCATAAATATGACTTCTTATGTGATCAAAATATCGCAGGATTGATCGCCCGATTGTCCATTTCACTGCCTGATCGTAGTTCGTAAAGTAGACGTAAATGTGAAAGTAGCACGTACCCATACGACCGTTTCACTATAACGTTTCGACTACAAAAGTACATTTATTAACCTGGCTGAGTTTGTTGACAATGTGGAAGAAGAAAACAATCATTACTTGGAGTCTGCATTTGCACACGAATAATGTGCAGTCCGAGCCCGAATTTGAAATTAATCAGAGTTATCCTTCTTTGCTACATCTACGCACACAATCGACAAAATAAATAAAGGCATTGAATTTAACCGTGTTCAGTGCCTCTCTTTCGCTTTTTCCGAACTGGTGACCTCCAAGGGCAATGCACAACGGAGGTTACGAGCAGGAATTACTGACAGGATGAGAATTATCCATGAATCTATATTTTCTGCTGATTTGAGGGGTTTATTGCTTCAGATTGAACTATCACTATCCGTTTTAGCAACTTTGGTCTGTCGCGGCCGGGATTCGAACCCCAGCCATCCGCATGCGGGGTGAATGCTCTACCTTTAGACCACCTCGATGATTCTTGTTTTGAGGTGAAAATTAAGTTTCTAATCGACTAGTTGTTTTCATGACGGTAAAGAAATATATCTTCCTAATTATGGCTCGATCGAGAATGGTTTAAGCTGATATATGTGTACACTTACATGATGCAAAAGCAATTTCATTTCTTCTTAGTGGAAATAATTCTTACTACTGCAACAACATTATATGGATATTTGATTAGGCATAGCGATTATTTAAAAAAAACCTACACATTTTGATTTTCCGATTGCAAAACCTTACTATGAGTATTCTTAAATTTTGTTTTATAATCAATCTGTCAACGGTTAATCAGTCAGAGATAAATATGAATTCATTTATAAGTTGTAGTCATCAAATTATGCATTTGATATTTGAATATTCTGATGTAAGCTTTCTTCCACTCCTGCTCAGGCGTTACTTTCTACGTTTAGTCCTCGTTATAAAGATCGATGTTTTCACTTTGGAGTTATTAATGACTATTCTGAAACAAAAGACTGAACGCTGAACCCACTTTGAGCGCAGGATGAGCAAACGATGAACACCTTGTAAACATCAATCGAGAGCAGTCGGTAAACGGTGAACTCAAAACTATAAACGGTGAGGGCACACTTAACAAACGGTGAGCGAATGGGGAAATGAGAAAGTAGAACGTTTCATGGCCAGAACTAAATAAAATGAGAAAGTAGAACGTTTCATGGCCAGAACTAAATAAAATGAGAAAGTAGATCGTTTCATGTCCAGAACTAAATAAAATGAGAAAGTAGAACGTTTCATGGTCAGAAATAAATTGTGTATAACATATTATCGGTTAACGTCATATATAACCGATTCTGAGTGGTCCACCCTCGACATCTAAACGTACTGAACTAAATTTGAAATTCCCACGTAGATGAAGTTACTGTTGGGATGTTATTGAGGGTTTTTTTTATCTGATATTACATTAAGATGATACCTAATTTATGTCTTGATATCGTTACTGAATATTGTTGTAAATTATCCTCCCAAATGTTGCATGAGAGTTGATATACTCAAAATATTCCAAAGCAAATATTTTCGTGTGTATCATGAGTATTGTACGCTAAGATCTATAGAAATCCTAATTATCTTTGACTTGAAATACTAAAATGCAAGTTTGATGGTATTTTTGATTTCAGTGAGCTGTTTGTGACATTTGTAAACATTACGTACAACTTTGTGTGATGTCACAGTAGTCACACGTCATACGTTTTCTTTTTCAGATATCTGAATAGTAACCAATTAACAACGATAGAAAATGGTGCTTTTGAGGGTTTGACAAATCTACAGACACTGTAAGTCTCCACATGTTTATGATTATTACATGCTTATGCTATACTAATGTTCGGACAAATGATATTTATTGAAAGTAAATAAAGAAAACAATTGGTTTCTGTTCAGCAACATATTTCATCATCATTAGTGCACAAGTAAGTAGCGTTAATATTGATGCATATAAAATATAAGTATTTGTAACCTGTTGATAAGCGTCAACATAGCCTAATTCTATTTCACATCAACTGATCATGACACACATGAAAACGTTCTAAATGAGGAAGTCTCTATTCTTATTTGTAGAATATTATATATTTTCCAATATCGCGGTATTGCATTTTATCAAATAACCGGACATCACATTAAGATGATTTTTGCAACAACAGGTTTTGGGATCATGAAACTGTCTTAAACTTTAAGACTGTCTTAAATCAGTAAAGTTACAATTGAATATTAAGACTGAAAAAAATTGACACAACCTTGAGTGGATGGAACCTTTTATTCAATTAAACCAGCCTGTTGATATATTTCTTTTTTATTTTCTCTCTCTCTCTCTCTCTCTCTCTCTCTCTCCGTTATATCTCTCGTTGTTATATATATATATATCGTCGTTATCTCTCTGTTGTTATCTCTCTCGTTGTTCTCTCTCTCTCTCTCTCTCTCTCTCTCTCTCTCTCTCTCTCTCTCTCTCTCTCTCTCTCTCATCCCATACACTTGTACAGTGTTGTATATGCAAATTTATGTACCTAAATGATTTCCTGATTTATAAATCTGCAATACTCTGACCAGTAAATCATATGGTATAAGGATTCATGCACAATACAGGGTAAATATTATACTCTGATACTTCCCCTGATTGAAGATAGCTGATCGGACGGGCTAAGTGTGTCGCAGTCTGTACAATGGACAATGTTGTTTACTGTTGGAATGCAAATGGAGTTTATCGTTTTGTTTCATGGATTATGCAAATAAAGGGAGTTTTACTACTACATAGAGTATTTTCGACAAGTGTACACGTACATCTGCGGTCCTTTACAGATATTACGAGTAGGCCCAGGTAAATAGTCGTCCGCATTCGATGCGTTTTCATGGCGAGCATACATGCCATTTTTATAAGTACAGTAGTATTTATGTCTTTGCCTTTTACTTGAAGTAATTGTGAATGGTATAGATTGTATACTCTTTTCTTATTCCATTTTATCAATAGATAAAAGATGAAATATTTGTCCGCAGTTTTGTATAGTTTTGACATATTTACTGCAAATGTACGCACCTTCACGTAAAGAAAAGGCATTCTATATATATTTATCCAAATATATATATTTAGAATGATTTACTACTGTACGATATGTTTATTATAATTTTGAGCACTGCGTGGTGTTCCAAAACGTGATTTCATTTCTTCTTGATGTCCTATAAATTAGTATCGGGGATGTACGTGTTACCTGTCGAAGCTACCCGCACAGGTAAATCGAAGACACTGATGTGAAGTGAAGCGTACCAAAACTCGTCCCCTTATATACCATGCGAACCCTGTTAATATAACAATAGAAATTCCAACTAATATGGCGGATTAGCAGAGAAATATGGCGGACATATAGAATTATACTATATTTATTAGTTCCTGTCAGCTTTAAGTTCATTTTGTGATCCATTTAAGTCAGAAATCTTAGCTAAGTTCAAATCTGAATTTAAAGTCAAAAATTTGACTTAATTTTAAGACAGTTTCATGATCCCGGAGTCAGGGAGATACTAGTAACTCTTGTTATACCTCAGTGCACATGGCGCTTTATGACGTCACAATGAAAAAAATGTGTCACGGCATAGTTGTATGATGAGAAAATGTCATGATATTTACTTCTTATCTACTACCGCTGTCAAGTTCAAGCGGCGTATGTGTAAATATCCACGACATAATAATGATAATAATAATAATAATAATAATTTTTCTCAAATGATCATTTATAAATTATTTTGTTTGATATTATAAAAGTCTACAATTTTTATATACAGTATGCGCTATGGTAAATTTCCATTAAAATTTTGTTGTGACCTTGAAATCGCCCCTAATGGGCATCGATATTTTAAATACATGGAGAAAGTCAGTTGTTTGTAAACAACAGCATGGCTCTGATAAATCATGATGATCGGTACCGGTTGCTGATATTTTGTGTCAAACCATGAGATGATCACATATAATCTCTGTGAATCTTGCAAGGGAAAGTAGGATTTATTTTGATGCTGTTATAATCAATCATTATTTGTGAATAGTATCCTCAAATTTGACAAGGTTCATCATTAACGAAGCTAGGAATGTTTATGACATTCACAAGCATTTAAAAATCTAAAAACCTGACCACGCTTTACCTCTCGAATTACATACACTTTATATTTCAATACTATGACATCTACTTGAGCTGATCGAGCGATTTATCCCATGAACTTTGAAATGTAAAAAAAAAACGCGACTTATATGACCAAGTAAGAATAAAAGAGGGATCGTCTCAAGTATATTTTAAAATAGTCTTTATTTTTTCGGAGGAACATCTTCATAACGGCATGGATATTGTGGACATAAGAGATTTGTTAAGTGTCAATTTCACTAACTTTACGTTGCTCCCCCCCCCCTTAAATCCGCCACTGACCGGGCTTTATAACAGTCTCATGTTCAGCTATGTAAAGAAACATCAAGCAATGGAACAAGAAAAGGGAATTTATCTCAAAGATGTAGTACATGCATATGGGACAGGTTCGGCCTAATGAAACACGGCATTTATGACGAAGCGGGACCGTGGAAAACCCGTCGGGAAATTGAATATATTGTATTGTAATGAATTTAGAAAACAAACAAAAAATTTCTAAAAAATTTGATACTACAATACTTGACAAATAAATATAAACATCATTTATCATTTTGGGGCTAGAATTGTATTTTGTTCATGAAAATGTTCAGTACACTATTAAAAAGTTATACAAATATTATAAAACAAAGTGACAAATCGCATAAATGAAATAATTCTTTTTAATCTATTACCATGGAAACAAAGCCCGGTGGGTACAAATTTTATATGCTTTCTTAAATGTTTATGATCCAAATATTATGTTTAAAGTGAATTTTTTCTGACGTAGACTTCGTAAAGCTGCTCAATATACATTTTTGTTGCCATATAATTGAAATTTTATTTTAAGATATAAAATGTAATATTTTTTGTGTTTTAAAATAAAGGTGTTCTACCAATTAGTTTAATCTTATAGATAATACCCTTTTAAAAATTCTACCAGCTTTTTACCCCATAAGTTTGCATCGAGTAGTTTTTATGCCGCTAGTATTCCCTTTTGTACAAATATCCCGAAAATGTAAAACATCATAAAATTAAGCCCATCTGGTCAAAAAACGACAAGGGCAACTTTTTTAAAAGTCATTTCTAGAAGACGCATGCCTACTGAACATACTGATACACATATACAACATGACTGTGTTCGCTAGATGTCAAAATGTCGCAAACCTTACCTTAATTTAGTTCCATAAATCAGTATATTTCAATATCAATTGCAATATTTAGCAATATGATTGAATTTTGTTCTACATGTACATCTCGTCTTACAATCAAGCAGATCATCAGTTGTCAATACAGAGGGGGTTATGGAGGTGCAGAAATTGCTAGCTATAACGATGTATTAAAACAGTTTATGCTATTTGATGGCTCTCCTATCTCCCGTCAATATTTTACCCAACAATTACAGACAGTCTTAGCTTTTTGCAAGATTCCACTTCAGAATTACCACACAAATAGTTTCCGTATATGCACTGCCTCAACAGCAGCTGCTCAAGGTTTCACCGAAATACATTTTCAAACCTTGGATCGTTGGAATTCCAACGCCTTTAGGCAACATATCAGAATCCATACATTGACTTTGTAGTATTGTTTCCATCTTGAAAACAAGGGCTTCAGATCGATTATCAGAGACAATTCTAGTATTTGACATTACAGGATAATTTTCATGCGTTGTACTAGACAATACCTATGTCAACCCATTTACCAGTCAGGGGCTGTTTTGGGGGTTTACAATAAATAAAATTCATATGTTCATTTTCAAATTTTCCATGTATATTTATTTATATGTTTAAGATAGCTGGGGAGTTAACAAGATAGCCTATTTTTAAAACAAATTATGTATGACTTAATTTTATAGTATAACTTGTTACAGTGGCGTGAACGCCCCTTTTTATAAGGTTGCACTGTTCGTTCTCTTCACCTTTCATGTATGCCGAGTACCTTTACTATGAAAAGTATGAAATATGTTTAGTCCCTTCACTTTGGAAATGTGTCATTGATATTTTTACTTACTGCAACACCCATTTTTGTAGGTACATATGTCACTCCTATTGATCGATATAATATGAGATGGTATCGCTTTACTTTTGGGGCAGGCTGACATAAAAATAGTTCTTTTAATTAATATGATTAGAATATACTATGCATGCAGTTCAATCCACATCATTGACAATAGTAATGGTATTTGCAATATCTATTCAGCTCTCCCATTTTACATCAAATTAATATATTACATATATTCATTTACATGTACATACACATTACTGTACATATAAACTAATACGCACATAGACATACACACATAATAATGTGAAAGTTGTTTTTAATATAAAAAAAAAAAAGAACAGAAAAAAGAAGAAAGGATAAAAAGTCAAATAAATGAAAAAATACATATTAATGATATTATTGGGGTACATGATCATTTGGGGGTAGTAAGAAAAAAAATTCTAATAAAATGTTATATACAAAGGAATTATAACATATCACATATATACTGTCAGTTGTTTTTAAACTCTGTTTTAACAACGTTTTTTTCTATGATGATTCTTCCTTCAATAATTGATTTTAGACCCTTGTACTTAGCACTGGGTGGCTTCTACACTTACTTGAATATATGATTCTTAGTTATCAAACTTATCAAATTTTGTACTTCATAAACATTATTGTTCTTATATTTACCAAATGATATTGCTGTTTTGTCAAACGATAAAGATATTTCAAACTTGTACAATAACCACTCTTCAATATCATTCAAAATCTCCTTTGCCAAATGATGCTCAACAAATAGATGTTCGATTGATTCAATTTCATTATTGCAGAAATAGCATGTTGGGGACTTTTTAATCTTAAGTTTATAAAGATACGAATTTGTGGGAATTGTTCCATGTAAAACTTGAAGCTGTAACGAATGAAGTTTGATTCTTTTGTGACTTTTAAAAGGAGTTCAAAAAATCTTGCTTCATTCACTCGAATTGAAATGATATCCATCTTCATTCCATTTTAATGTTGAAATACTTGTTTCCTTTTTTCTATCAATGAAAATATTATATATATCCTAACACCCTATCATATTGGTGTAGAATATTCTCAAAGAGCTAGGCATAATAAGTCCATGGGAAACATCGTATCATTTTGTTTTCTATTTTAAAAAAAACTGTCCATCATTGAATGCATTAATCTTCTGATTCAAGTTGATTTTAATGCTAAAATAAACTTAGAATAATCCACCATTTTAAGGCCACTATCTCTGTAATCCTGAATGGTAGTATTTTGTATTTATTTGAGGATTTTATTTCCCAAAGAAAAAGTTAAATTTCATCTTCGAATATGTTTATGATTTCCTATGATGGATTTGGTAAAGTAAGTATCAAGTGATTTAGTTTAGGGATAATTAGTGCCTTAATTACAGTTACTCTACCAATAAGAATTAATTTTCGTCGTTTCCATCGAGTTAATATTTTTTATATCATTTAACTTTGATATATAGTTAAGATTGATCATTTTATTTAATTCCACTAAGAATTGAATCCCTAAAATATCAAACGTTGTGTTATTCCACTCAAACTCGTCCACCTAGAATGATGATATACATCTTTTGCGAATTTTTTACTACCAATCCATATCATTTTTTTTTCTTGAAAATTTATTCTAAGCCCTGATAATTTTGTAAAGTAATATATTTATCTAAGAATTCCATCCATTGATTCGAGTGATCCATCAGAGATTAATGACGTATCGTCTGCATGTTGTGAAATATTGTACTCTTCTCCATCTATTAATATGCCTTTTATATCTTTATTTTTGTGAATAAAAATACCCAAAATTTCATCACACAATAGGACAAGATATATGGATATAGAATTTCCCTGTCTACAGCCTCTTTCTGGATTGATAAAATCAGATATAATTCCCTTCTGTATGACACAGTATTTGTTATTATATCTTAGGATGTTTCTACTGTATAAATAATAAGCGAACAAATTGCTATTTCTTCTGGATAACGCTGTTAATAGTCCAGGGATTTGATTGCATTATGTACATTCCATTATGTCTTAAATCATTCTGATATTTTCTCTAATGTAATCTTCATTTTATAAAACCAGTTTAATCTGTTTGTATTAATTTACTTAGTACTTTTTTATTCGCCAAGATATACACCCAGATGCTAATTTATAATAATAATTTGAATAGCATTTAAAAGACTAATGGGACTTCAATTTTTCAAAACTTCTCTTGGTTTACTTACTTTTGATATACAAGTAATAATTCCTAGTCTGTTTGTATCTGAACATTGCATTAATTCATAAGTATTATTTATTGTCCTTGTCACAAATTTACTAATATCTTTATCCAAACAAAATTAAAAAGTCATATGTAAATCCATCTGGTTACGGACTTTTATCATTTTTAATATTAAAAAAAACATATCTTCTTTAGTAATTGCAACTATAAACTACTTGATTCTCTTTCACTTAATCTGGATGTGTTATAATATTTTAGTCTATTGCAAATACTACAGTCTGATTCTACATTTCTCTCTTTTTATCTAAATTTTCATAAACTCTTTTAGTTTCCTCTAAATTGTCTTCTTGATTACATATTGTACATTTATCATTTATGATTATTTCTGGAATTTGTTTCTGGACTCTCAGCTTGCAAAATAATTTGTTGGTTTTTCTCCTTCCTCAATCCAATTAACTCGACATCTAATGCAATGAACTTTCATTTTATATTTTCTAATCTCTTTTTGTTTGTTTGCTAGATTATTTCCAATATTTTTGTTGCATTCTGTTTTAATCTTAACATCTCTTTTTCTAACTGAATTTCGTGCTCCTGTTTTATTTTTCTTAGAAGAGTGTGAGGTAGTTTTTCCTCTAATTTCCATTTGCAGAGTATCCAGAAATAATTTATCACAAACTGTTAATTGTAACTTTTCATCATTAACAGAACATAAATTTTCCATACTATAAACAGGGCATACATACTGGGTTTTGACATTATATTTTGCTTTACTAACTGCACATGAGCTTTTGTTTATTAATAAAGAATTGTAAAATGTCCAGAAACCTTTTCCTTTTCTAAATTCATATATATTACAATATGCAACTACTGGAGAATGCTCAGAGCGATAACTGTTTTCATATTTTACATTTGGTGATGTAGGTAATATAATATAGGGGGAAATAATATCTGTTGTTGAATAGTTCAGAGAAAGCATTTCCACCGAGAGCTGAAGGCCCGAGTTGGGACTGTTTTACTAAAGTATTCAACACCATCGAGTTATCTATCTTACTTGAAAAAGTCCTTTAACTGTGCCTTCCTATTGATAAAAACCATTCAACTATTCACTTGCTGAGAATATAGATATGAGAGTGCTCTGAACACGGTCAGCTGACAGATATGATCTGTTGCCCAGAATCATCCATCTAGCCAACAGTGAAATTATCTATAGAAAGCTTCTCATACAGGTACTCAATTCATTTCTTGAAAGAAGGGAAATGGAATCAGTGTATGAAATTTACTTTACTCAAATCAAATGTAATGAAGTTAT
The DNA here is from genome assembly GCF_947568905.1 of Ostrea edulis. Lineage (NCBI taxonomy): Eukaryota > Metazoa > Mollusca > Bivalvia > Ostreida > Ostreidae > Ostrea > Ostrea edulis. The sequence continues at coordinate 59,700,171 of NC_079172.1, forward strand.
ATGTAGCTCGGGCGTGGATACAGATAGTTTACTCGGGGATATTTTGGATTTAGAAGATGAGAGAAATTCAAGTCCATCATATTCAGCAAACTTTGACCTGAAATTAAACTGTTATATCTGATGAAGTTATTAAATCAACCGGTATTTTAAATGAGTACCGAATAGAAAATACATAAATATGTAGTACTGGTTTGAAAGATAAAACAGAGAATACTTATGCTAATAGTCTTTCTGTGACACCTATTTCTGATACATCTTTGTACCTTCGCTCGAGGGCCAAATCAACTGAAGATGAATGATACGCATACAAGTACATTGAAATTAACATCATTTCTAAAGTTGAGATAAACATGTGTAAAACACTGGTGTAGTGTGATTTTAATCTGATCATTCATCAGATCAACCTCATCAATTGAGTTACGCCACTGATTGTCAATCAAAAAGGTCAGTGTTCTGATGCTTTCATGTCCTACATGAGAACATGCGGTCAACAACACGAAGAAGCGAGTGACGTTGTGCATGGGATTCTTAATTCATGTAAAGAGCAATTTCGTTCAACCGTGATAAAGTAATCCTGTGGATGCTTCAGCTCGGTGTGTGCAAATAAAATTAGATGTTTTCTGTGGAAATTAAAATGTAACAAAAGTTATGTACAATCTTTAGTTTTCTTATACATGCAAACTTTAAACCAACAATTGAATAAATATCTGTTCAATAGTAAACCGTTTACTATTCAACAGTTTAGGACTGAATACTTGACTTTTAAACTGCTAAGTATTGAATGGTTTAACTATTCAATTACTAAACACAATGGATGATGTCACTGGTTTTTAAAGTTGTAGTATCCAAGACTTTATTCTCCGATTATTATCATTTTTCACTGTTTTATATGCTAAAGTCGGCAGGTAAAGATTACAGTCACTACTGATACTAATTGGTACCCCTCTCCCATATAGAAAAATCCATGTTAACAAGGGTTCAAAATATATGATATATCTTTGTGTTCAACTTAAAACATACAATCTTTATTTTCAACATAACAACTATTTGTTTTTCTTATCATCTAACTGCAACTAGAAAATCCATGGGACATTGAGTTCGATTTGCACCCATGTTTACATTGTACAATAAAACACGGTTAACACAAACTTTCCAGGACCAGCTAGTTCGTGAAAGCCAAACTTCGTTGTTGTTTTTTTATTTTTGTTTCATAGAGGAATAAATATTATTTTCCAACAAGCATGAATTCGTTACAAACGTCTTCGTTAACCCTTTAACTACCAGACATTTTCTAGTTTTCGTTATATGCTGATAAAAAAATTTCAAATAAAAATTAAGACATTTTCTAGTAACATTTTCAAAAAGCAACCCATATATATCCTGAATAGAAATTTTTTGAAGTTTTCAATTATGGAGTGAAATGTGATGTAACCGTTGCCATGACAACGAAATGAACCCACAAACTACAAAAATGTGCTGTTGGTGGTTTTTTTTTACCCTTTTCTATTTATAATACACTCAAATTAAATGATTAACAGCCATCATTTAAATATAATTAGGATTATTTGTATTCATAAACATGTACAGAGTATTCACATTTACAAAATAGTGATATTTATTCTAGATATACATAAACATTGAAGTGCTAAATGTGCATGTTACACTTGAATGGCATTACTTTTTCTTATTTTCCTTCAAAACTTAAAAAATGGCTAAAATAATTTTTTTTTACTCTATTCTTCCCTTGAAATAGAAAAACTGCTCAATAAACTTCACTTTGTATCACAATATCAACTTCATGTAAGTATTGATATCATAAAAACATAAATAGTACAAGTTCAAATCTTATGATAAAATTGATGCACAAAAACAAAATAGTTTGTAAAATTGTACATGTACTCATACTTATTACAGTAACAGCAAATGGCTTATACCAATAATCAAAACAGAGCAATCAAAAGCATTCAAAGGTAATGAGAATATGCTGGTTATCATAACATACAACAATATCAACAGCTAATCATGAGGTAGCAGATTCTTAACATGGTGTGTTGGGAAATATGCACCTTTACAGACGTGAATATTGCAAACATTACACCCATACACTGTATCTCGCCTCACGCCTAGGCAACTGCACCGATTGCACCGCCGATTATTTTCACTATGTTTCTTGCTAGTGTGTCTCGCAATACTGGCTGTGGTAACTGGATGGTTAAGGGGCCGAAAAAATGTAGCAAATGATTCAAGCTTTCCAAATATGATATACATTTTTAATCATTGTCTTTGTTATAAAAGATGTAACAAACAGAAGATAGCCAAATTTTTGTCATTACGGCTTAATTTTCTTACTTTCCGGCAACGATGTACGATTTTCAATGTATGTTTTCGATAAGTTCCGAACATCGTACAGAAAAACTTTGAGTAGAAAAATTGTTTAGTATTGACTCTACGTTTTGAAAATATAATTTGTTTCATTATATTCTAATTATTAATAAAACGCCACCAATTTAATCACGTCGACACTTAAAAGGCGTCAAAAGGCGTCGCTGGGCGTTAAATGGTATAACTGTAGTTTTAGGAAAAACAATATAAACGTGTGTTGCAGTATCAAACAGTGTCCATAATTACGCAATCAATGTAACATTAAACATGACCTCTCACTGATATTATTCCTCATCTTTAAGTTGTTGTAACATAAATTGTTTGCAATGGAATTTCTTTCATTAAATAAATAATCTTACGAATTTATAGAAACAGAAGTATTAGGAGTAGGCAACATACAAAAGTTGGGAAAACGAGTGCCTCACATTTTAGAATCATTTAATTTTCCAGAACCACTGAACCAATTTCATTCCAACTTGGCACAAATCATAATAAGTTATAAAGCATGATTAAATGAAGGGACATGCTCCTTTTAAAAGTGATATAATCAAGAAAAGGCGAAAATAGGATGGGATCATTTAAAAATATCATCAACAACTAGCATGAGATGTTAAGATTAAATAAAGCTTCCGGACACATTGTACACTCTAGTATTGCTTTATATATATATATGAAGGTGAAGATAACGAACCGTGATCAATCTCATAATCCCTATAAGGCATACCAAATAAAGAGTTACAAAAACACGGACACCTGGTCATACCAGTAGTGAGATAATGTGCCTAAGAGGAGTAAGCAGCCCCTGTCGACCAGTCAAACCCACCCTGAACCCGGTATCTTGTTCAGGTAAACGGAATTATCTGTCAAGATTAGTGTGCCAAGAGTTTCTTTGTAAACGGCATGGAACAAGTCAGACAGCATTTGACCCACTGATAGGTTGTGTTGGCAAACTAAATTGTTATAACGACCAAAACTTTTGCAAAATGCTTACTTTAAACGAGACTGTCAAATTCCTTGCATCATAACCATCTTTGTCAGTAGTCTGTCTCGGTTTAAAAAACTGATCATACGCAGAACACATTCTTGCCTATCGAATCAGTTGAGAGATATAAACACCATATGCATGTGATAATGGAATATTGCTACATAAATATGGGAAGTTGACGATGGAGAAGCTGGAATCTTCCCGTTTGTCATAAAGTTGAGTTCTTAGTTTGCCGTTAGTATCTACTTTCAATAAAATATACGTCTTAAAACGCATGATTTAATTTGTGTCAAATCTATCACTTGGCATTGTTTTGTAATCTTATTTGACTCAAAGTTCAGCTAAAAATGGTAAACCTCATTGTTTCGCGAGTTTTTACTCAGATTCCATTGAAATAGCAGGAAAGAAGAAAATTTTAAATTTACAATTGTGATTGATGAACCAATTTAATCAAACTAAAATGAAAATTATTAGAAATACAACGTTTAAACAATGATCTAAAATGGGAACATTCTCACAATTAAACATCCGATATCTTACACCTAGACAGATACTATCCGCAACAGTGATATACAAAAGAAGTTGAACATAACAAATACAGTAAAACTCGACTATAGCTAACACGGATATAGCGAAAATACGACTTTAGCGAAGTGAAAATGAGTTCCCTGGCAAATTCTATATATATTCTATATAAAAATCTGCGTCTATAACGAACACGGATATAGCGAATTTACGGATATAACGAAGTAAATTCCTATTCCCCTTGAATTAAAACTGAACGTAAAAATCACCTTTTATAACGAATTTACTTTTTTCATTTTAAACTCTTCGGGATTTTTAACAATCGGTTTCCATTGACATTAAGGATTCACACTTATTACAAAATTTCCGTTTGTATTTTTTTTAAAAAGGTTGTTAACGCAAAACAATACTTACACATACGTTTAGGAAATATATTGTCGGTATTGTTTACTATTCTTGTTAATTAAATTTGAAGTTTGATTGCATTTATTTTATAATACACTCCTTTATTTGTGTAAAACAACAAGTAAATGACAGTTGCAATAGACTGCACATGCATATGTATTGCACAAAATTGTGTTGACATTTTTCTCTCGACATGTTTTTGCATAAGATAAATTATCATATATAAATCAATGTGTATATTTCTTGTATAAAATATTTCTTCTCGAAAATATATAGGCTTCATTTATCTTAAACACAATACAAACGCAAGTATATGCAAGGTGAAGATAACGAACAGTGATCAATTTCATAACTCCTATAAGCAATACAAAATAGATAGTTTGGTAAACACGGACCCCTGGACACACCAGAGGTGGGATCAGGTGCCTAGGAGGAGTAAGCATCCCCTGTTGACCGGTCACACCCGCCGTGAGCCCTATATCCTGATCAGGTAAACAGAGTTATCAGTAGTCAAAATCAGTGTGTCAAGAACGGCTTAACAATCGGTATGAAACACGTCAGACAGCATTTGACCCAATGCAAGGTTGTACTGACGAAGTAGATCGTTATAACGACCATAGAATATGCGAAATGCTGACTTCAATCGAGACTGTTGAAATCCCTGTACTATCAACTTGTTAGTCAGTAGCTTACCTCGATTTAAAAACTGACTATACGCAGAACAAGCTCTTGCATATCGAATCAGTTGAGATATATAAACACCATATGCAGGTGATAATGGAATATTGCTAAATAAATATGGGAAGTCGACGATGGAGAAGCTGAAATCATCCCGTTTGTCATACATTGCTGTTTTCTTATATAACTGTTATACATGTAGAACAAATCAGTTTTATAACGAATTTGTTATATTTGAATTATGGATTCGCTATAAACATATAGCGAATTATGCTTATAGCGAATTTTTATAGAGGGTCCCCAGAAATTAGCTCTATAAGAGTTACTGTATACCGACCAATCTCATAAAAGCTGTAAACAAAATACGAGAATATGACACACACATGCTCCTGTAAACAACATTCATAGACCTGTGCATTCATATTACACAACAACCCCTTTATATATGGCATTACTTAACACACATGACTGCAGCGCCTTTAATGATGTCATCAGTTTATTTGCCTTTGGTTGATAATTCGAGTGTTTAGCTTTGGCAAAATATCGTATGACAGTTGCTACATGCGTTTTTATATTTTCTTTTGAGAAGTCAAATTGTATAACAGTTCTTTTCCTCCCTTGACTATTTTTACTTATTACATGCTGTGCTTTTGTGTCTTTTTTCTTGTGGTATTTGTTTAGCTTTTCGTCAGCCACATTACGGTTCGAAAAGCCTGTGCACACAGGAACATGTTAGTGTAAACAAACGGAACTACAATAATCTCGGAATAAATCCCTTTCTTTAAGTCGTAACTTGCAAATATTGGAAGTTATGATGAAAATGACTAATATTTGTCATAATATATGTATTACATTTAATCTTCCCCTAAAAAACTCCAAAAATGAAAAGCAAAAAAAAATATTGGAAAAATATTACATTTGAACTCGGAATGTATGGTTTAAGTGTAAGATTACCGATCACCTAAACCATTAGGCCACCCAGGCATGTGAGTTTAAAGGTTTAACGTTTGACAGGCTGCTAAATCTCGAGGTAAATTTTGATAACGATTTTCTCATATTTTATCCATTTTCAACAAGAGGGCCACCTTAAACAAAATTTCTTCAAACGGACTTATATACAGTCATAATCAAGTACACAATTTCAGTGTTTTATTTCTGGTTTAGGATGGCCTTTTGCAACAGTTTGCAATTTATTATGCCCATTACGTTACATCTACTATATACTCTATATAATCACGGTGATGTTTATGCTTATCAAATAAAGATACTATCAACATATCGATATTTTTACTAAGTAATTTGGGTAAACACAAGTATAAACTGACATTGTATAGCAGAATATTTGTAAAAAAAATGATATTTAAAAAAACAGGTATTTATGTAGGCGAAATTGCATACCAAGTGCTCTATACCCCTTTGTGGAATAATGACTTTAAACGACTACTGAAACATAAACGATTTTGTCAGTATAATGAAAGGTGAAAATAACGAACAGTGATCAATATCATAAGTCCCATAAGCAATACAAAATAGATAGTTAGACAAACAGACCCCTAGACACACCAGAGGTGGGATCAGGTGCTCGGGAGGAGTAAGCATCCCCTGTCGACCAGTCACACTCTCCGTGAGCCCTATATCCTGATCAGGTAAACGGAGTTATATGTAGTCAAAATCAGTGTGCCAAGAACAGCCTAACTATCGGTATGAAAGATGTCAGACAGCATTGATTTAGAAATTGATCATATGCAGGGCAAGTTCTCGCGTATCAAACCAGTTCGAAGATACAAACAGATATAAAAGTTGAAATAAAATACAGCATTGATTTAGAAATTGATCATATGCAGGGCAAGTTCTCGCGTATCAAACCAGTTAGAAGATACAAACAAATATACAAGTAGAAAGAAAATATAAAGATGAGTTTTTAACGGTAGAAAATCGGAATTAATCCCATTTGTCACGAAGTTGATTTATTAGTTTACTATCAAAGTCTTTGCTCAGTAAAACATCCAAGTAGGAAACATATGTTTAAGACGTTGTATCATTTATATTGAGTTCACTGGGATAAACCGGTGTGCGATCGACATATGAATGAAAATTAATATTTTTCATATATCTAAGGCAACACGCACTTGGTTCATTTGAACACTTACAAAATTCTAGAACTAAAAGGAAAACCATTAATATATGCGGATAACTGCGGATAACGTTTACCTGATCAGGATGTGGGGCTCACGGCGGACGTGACCGGTCAACAGGGGATGATTACTCCTCCTAGGAACCTTATCACACCTCTGGTGTGTCCAGGGGTCCGTGTTTGCCCAACTATCTATTTTGTATTGCTTGTAGGAGTTATGAGATTGATCACTGTTCGTTATCTTCACCTTGCATATGATAGTACACTGTTGTTTTGAAAATGCATAGGTTATGTTGACTATGTTTAAAACTCGCTCTTGTGTGTTATCTCGAATTTAAGATGCGATTACTTTGATTGAACTAACAACATAATACTTTCAAAACTATCTATAGACCACACTCAATAATTTTCTCTATATTTTCTATTTTTATGTTCTCATCTTTTCACACTGTTTTAAAGTAAGAAAGTTTCCCAGTTTACTTTCGGAAGGTCGGTGGTCTCTTCCCAAGTGCATGGTATCTGGGTTCTCTCTTCCACAAACAAAATCTGGGCGCCACCATATAACTGAAAAATTGTTGAGTGTAGCGGAAAACATCAAACCAAATCACACTGTTTTACCCCTGAAAAACAAACAATGTTATCGTTGATATATTTGACTACAAATGACTTAGATAAATGAAATGATTTAGTATCCCATCGTATGTCTGTAGAAAGACACGTGTGGTGCAGCATTATATAGAAATACATACGAACTACATTACAGCTTTAGCGAGGTAGTAATGCACACGTCTGATTATCAAAATGTATTTGACCTGTCACGGCATAGTATGGAAATGTAAAGGTCACACTCCATTCACTGTAGCATTTGATATAATGATATTCCATGGTCAATAACAAAGATACACCGACTTCCTTTCCAGTAAATCTTTCATTTTATTACTGATGCAATGTACATTTTCTTATCAAGCTTACAAATCCAAAAATGATACAAATTAATAAAGACGGACAACAATGTTTTAAAAATAGAGTTTGACCTATTTATTCTACTTTGGCTAAAAGAAATGTATTTGTACTGATGCAATCCACTTCAAAGTCAACTTTCTTGTAAATGTACATTCGTCTATTAACACATGAATGCGTGTATATGTGTTTGATTTACTGCAACTATACAGAAACAAATACATGTATAAGTATTTCATAGGAAAGACTAATCACCTAACTTTTGATAAAAGTTACTCAGGTAAACAAATACTCTATCAATCTTTGTATGTAACATTCTCTACAGTAAATGTTATACATTTGTAATCTAAAAACCTGCACACACTGTACAAAAATCATCTTATTAGAAAATTCGAAATTCATGTTACTAGAAACCATGACATTTTTACAAGCATAGATAGCTATAGAAAAACATTCCCATGCATGCATAAACATTGCCGGGGACCCGCCCTCCCCCCCCCCCCCGCCCAAATTATACATAAACTTTACAGCGTAACTCTTAAGCCTTCAATATTACGGATATAAATATTAATCATAATATCTTATTATCATATACTTTGCAATCATTGCGCTAAAGTCGTGAAACTTTTAAATGATAAACGCACATTCCAAAGATGTCTTTTTACAAGTTAAAACGTCATGATTTCCATTGGCATTCTTAAAAATTTTCTTTCATAGAAAAACGCTACGCAGTCTTTCTCAATAAGTACGTCCAAATGGCATGATAAAAATAATTTAAAAAATCAACTTTCATGTTATTTATGAAATAATATGACGTTTTAAATTAATTAGTCAAAACTTATTTGTATCATGTTCATCTTATATCTTAGTTATACAAATACTTTTCAATAAATTTAATGTTTTGAATACACAATATGATGAAAAGTTTTGTTAAAAGCATACGACGACATATGATCATTGTGCGAGGAAAATTTAATAAAAAGAAATCGTATCAATTCATATTAATGTAACTCAATTGGAAAAGAGAAATTAAAAATTAGATATAATTTTCAATGCTTATTTCGATACTATAGAACTTCTTGAACCAGAAAATAATGATTTCAAGTCCCAAGTGGAGTATCAAATTTATCTACGTTGAGATATTACAACACAGGCAAATAATGACGGGTATTTCAGTATTCTGGACCCGATATCAATTTGGCAAAATATATATCACTGTCTTTTTCCTGTAACCTTTCTATGTATGCCTTTTGAATCTCAGATAGGGAATTTTCTATGCTTTTCTGTTAAATGGTTCATTTCTAAAAATGAATGTTCGTTACCATTATCTAAAATATTCGTTAACATTGTTCTATATGGGGATAGGCCTGTACATACCAACAAAAATAAATACTATGTACCAACTCTGGCTATATTCCCAGTAATTCATCAATATAGAATGGTACCGTTTCAATATCAGGCATGAAAAATACAAACAAATTCATTATTATCCATAAGGGTAAGTCTGAAATGACTGAATCCTTGTTACATTGCAATAAAAGTGTGTAAATATCTTTACTTTTATTTAAATTATATACATTGATACACAAAACAAAACTTTATTGCTTTTAATTAATGTGTAATGCAATACAGTTTTTCTTGAACCTTCTCAAAATGTTCGTTACCGTGGATTTTTGTAATTAAGCATGTGTGACAAAATCGCATGTCATGGATCATCATTGAATTCAGTCATAAAGTAGTATTCACAAACTTCAATAACGTAACAGAATACGTTTATATATAGACTGAAATTGTACTTTATTGAGCATCTGTAATAAGAGCACTTTCCTATCTATTGCATAATTTAAATTACCCGCGTTATCGCTCTTAAAGGACACATCGCATGTTTTTAAACTTTTTAATTTTTTCAGCAAAATTAATTCATTTCATGCCTAAAACTACTTTACATGTGTTTTAAATGAAACAGTTTGCGTAGTTTTCGAGTTTGAAAGCGATGAAATTCAAATCTTGCGATATGCATATTTTTTTCGATATTTTACGCGCCATTATCTGTGACGTCATATGCGACCTCGAGCGAGAAGATTTCAAAACAGTTGTTAGCCATTTCATAAACAGATTAGATTTAATTGACAAACAAACAATTATCACATTAACGGCTTGTAAATAACACTGCATTAGGGTGTTTTGTGCCGTTTAAGGGTGTACTTGCTGTCAGTAGAGAGGCTTTGGACTGTTTTTTCCAATTTTCGAAGGAAGGTATGAGGGACAAGACGTGAATATTTTTTGTCGGCACAACGACTTTGCCATAAAAAACCCAGTAGAATTTGTCCCTGTACTTTTTTAAACAAGCATTTGGACAAAGACGTAGATAAACTGCGAGAAAATGGTTCTATCGAAGCTACCCACTGTTACATTTAGGCCTACGGCTTATGCTTTCCGTTCTGCTCTCAAATTCAATACACACTCGCACCAACTGACCTTCACCTTGTAACACCATATAGGCAGAACTTCGCTAGCAGTGTCTACCAACTGGTAGTTTTAAAAAAGAAATTTGAAGATGAAAGATAATTGAACTTTCAATTATAAATAATAAAATATGATATTTTCTAACTTTGAATTGAATTATAATGCTTTCATTTTTTTTTAAAGGAACACGTACGTGTTTACAACAACGTACTAGCACGCCGCGCTCCCACTTCCTAAGTAACAACGTGTAGATAACAAAAAAAAATGATTAATAAAATTGCTTGAATAAAATAATTTAAAGGTATTGGGATTTTCACCATAAGTTTGATAATTTTCATTATTTTTTTTTTCGAAATGCACTGTCACAGTAGGCCTAGTTGTCAATGATACATAATCGTATCATAATTTAGATCTATCTAACTTCTCCAAAATAAATTTAATAATAATTGCACTGTTTATTTTCAAAAAGCAACAACGCTAATTACAGTTGTTTACAGAAATGACATATTACCATATTCTGTTTAGACCACAGGCACCTGAATTTCTGTCAATAAGTCGCTAAATAAAGCCAAAGATCGAAAAATCCTACCCCCTCTATATATAAATACATTTAGGTGCCTGTGTTTAGACAGTGATCCCATGTAAACATTATTTACTCGCAGATTTCATACTCGCTTTCCTCGTTACATTTGGGCCGCTATTTGTATGCACTGGTGGCTAAAAGATATAAGACTCGGGAAATTTGTTAACATCGAAATAAATGTTATCCATGGTAAATTTATTAGGCCCCTAAAACCCGAGTTTTTAAAAATATCTAACACTACTTTTACAACAAGTTGATCGACGAAGGTCGCATATGACGTCACTGTACCACGTGACTACCTATCTAATTAACTAGGCTTTTTGAAATCGGGGCTTATATTTAAGTCCGTATTGTGGCTAATTATCGCAATACTTCAGCGAACGAACTATTACAATTAATTTCTATAAGCATAAGGAAGACAAAATGCATATAATTTTGTATACTTTGAAAACACGATATGTGTCCTTTAAGTATACCATAAGTGTCAATTTGCATCACATGGCAAGACTACGTCATCAATTCTGACGTCTGGTGTCCTTTATGCAAAGCAGAGTCTGGTAAAGATATGCTGGGAGCAAGTTTCGTATACATTGGTAACGAACATTTAAATTACGAACATTTATATCACAAAAGAAGTTAGGGAATTAAAAAGATGTTCTGATAATAATTACCTTATGGTTTGTATTTTCAAAATTAACAGTACTAAGGTTTATTACGATTAAAAGTTAAACCGATGTTGCGTGTATAATTTGCTAAACTCAGTGGGAACGGGCATTTTAATTTGATTGTTAAAGTTCAAACACAATTAATTTTCAAGTGTGTCGAGTCATAAACATAATGTAAAAAGACTTGATAACTCATATTTTTACTAAGTTTTGTATTTTTATACTGATTTAAATGTGATGAATGTTTAAAAATTGAAAAATCAATAGTTCGTTTAGATCCTAGTAACGAACGTTTTTTATAAACTTAACATACCGGCGACAGCACTATTTTCAAAGTTTATGCATAAAATTGACAACAAATCCAAGTAAAATATATGCAAAAATTTACTATGAGATAGCCAGAACATTTTATATTCAATCCTATCCTCATGTATTAGGAAAATCATTTTTCTATCGACCATTAAATACAAGACAATGCTTTCGGCGACAGTAACCAACATTGAATTTGACGCACATATATTAGGATTTTCTCTTTATTTAGTATTGGATAATACTGAAGTATATCTTTCCAACGTCTACCAGCATTGTGCTATCTACTAATAATGTAGCGGTTCCTTTGTCATCCTTTTTAACATTGATGTAGACCGGAACATAAAATGACCCTAAGTAATGAGAAAGAATGTAAGGTAACTTGCAAGTTCTACTTAAGTTTGTTCATCCGGAAAGAAAATAATATGAAATCCAAGTCAAGCCAAAAAATGTAATATTCAAACAAAGTCTGGAAAACACAAAACTAAAAAATGCAGGGGAAAGTTTTGTAAATATATGTAGTTTATGTCAAGAAATGAAGCGGATATTAAATGATTTTCGAATTGACAATCTACTTTCAGATGCTGAATTGATGGAGATCCCGTGATTGCAATTTCAAAGTCTTCTTAAATTACTCATTCCAACACTCCACTTGTCCTGTACCTTAGTTTTAACATTTATATGTTATACAAATATACAATTATGTTCTTCAGTGTAATTGAAAACAATCCTCTTCACTGTGATTGTCAGCTAGTCCCCTTCCTCAGTTTCGCCAAATCAAGAAGCTTGGGATTAGGATTGCTCTATGAGCCAACCTGTCACACCCCCGATAATCTGAGAGGAACACAGCTTAAGAACTTACAACTTCAAGAAATGTCGAGGAACTGTGGTTTGGATTTCACTACAGTTACTCCTGGTACTACAGAGCTTGCTATAGTATCTACAGAAGTGATGCTACCTAGTAAGCGTTCTACATTTACTAAATTCTCCTGTATTATTAAATTCACTTTAGCGTGTAGTAAAATATATTTACATACTATATATCTAACATATATTCCTAAAGTAATGATGCATTTAATTATTGAAGGTAATGCAGACTCGACAACAACTACTAGAGTGACTCCACACAATGATGTGATCTCTACAACAATGGTGATCCCTGGTATATATAGGCGGACAACATTTACTAAATTTTCTTGGATTGTTAAGTAGTAACACGTACAATAACATTTGTAAAGCAATGTATTAAATGCATGAATCGTGATCATATCTAGAGTACCGCGCATTCTCTAATCATATATTCGTTTCGTGCATTCACGACGTTAAGTTGATCACTGATGATGTTTAATGGAAATATTAAGATACACAAAGTACTATACAGTTTATTCACAAATGGAAAATTAAGATTCTGTTGTTAGCAGTAATATTTCATTTCCATCATCGTTGTTCATTATCAGATATCAAACATTGGCTCTCCTACAACTTTCAACATTATTGAATATTGTTTATTGAACTGAAACATATAAAAGTTAGGTCGATATTTGCATGCCCCCACAAGATTAAATGCTACAAATGTCGATATTGTAACGATATAAAAGAATACTGTCATAACAATGAATAACACATCAATTGTATCCAACGTGAATATCATATCGTTACGATATTGACATATCTTGGAACTTCAGTCAGTCAACTTGATACATCAATTCTTTGTTGATATCAGTACAATACTATTGATATTAGGAAATGTATATAATATAATATTGATACGTTTCTAATTATTGGCTAATCTAGTTTTGTCGATATGGAAATTGACATTCAATGTGTTGGATATATAAACGTACGAATAAACAAATAAAAAGGCAAGATATGATAGGAAGACAGGGATGCGTGTATCAGAATTCTGAAATCAGATATGGTACCAACCATCTACTGCTTCCTGTAAAACAAAGTGAGATTTACATCGCTGCAGTGAACACGGGTAAGTAAATAAACAATAATGTGTTACCAATACAATATGTAAACTTAGTTCACTTAATTAGTACATGTAGCTTAGCATACAATTTATATTTCGTATTCATTCGGTAAACGCGCACGCGTGATTTATACGTGATTTTGTGGATGGAGTAATGCGGGTCAGCATGTCTATATTGCGGGCATGGATGATATAACTTTAGCAAGATTGAAGTCTTGCAACCTCATATTTTTGATACCATTACAATAATGTTGGTATCAGCAAGCTTCTTCATCAAAGACTGACATACCATATACTGTCGATAAAGGCTAATCAATATGATACAATGTTTGGACATATGTGAGTATGGAGTGTAAGAACGATGCATGATAAAACACTGTTTGACATTAACCTCATATGAGAATATGAAATATTTGACAGCGTCATCATTGTTCTAAAGCTCAATATGGTAATACCCATTAGTTGTCAGTGTTACTACTGTTGATACCGTTTGACATCAATCAATAATTTTTTTCTGATATCAAATGATGATTGTATTCCTACAGTAAATGTGAACAAGTAAGTATTTTACATTGTTAGAAGAAATCATGAAAATGGTCAATTTATGGATTAAACGCGCTTGTGTAGTTTATATATATCTACATATTTGTTTGTTACTGTAATCGAATGAGTATTGACAACAAACGTTCGCGGAAACTGAGAGAGGGTGAGGTGTCCTAGGATGAATTTAGAGTTACCAAGCCTTGAGTTGATGACGCAGTGCTCGAGGTTTGAGTGGAAGACATTTGGTGCTTCTGTTTACATTTTGTTTCTTTCATTTGATAAAAGAATATTAGTTCTTAAGTTCAATTCAAATTTTAGAGAAAGAGAGAGAGAAAAAAATTCAATTCTTTATGCTTATGTTCAAAACAGTTCAAATTAAATGTATTGCATTATCTTATAAATAACATTTTTATAGTTTAGTTTTACAGTCTATAATCTGCATCAAATCAATACATCGGATGTTGGCTGTAATGTAAGTATCGATACCGATCCCCAGGACCGGAAGTTCTGGACGCTTAGGTAAATACTACGTAAATAATCGTATGGTTACTAATAACATGTTCGATGACACTGGTATCAGTTCATAGTTTGATTTAATTGTTTGTGAATATTGAATAAACGTAGAAGGGGGATATTTAATATTCTATTTGAAAAAGAAACAAATTATCAAATGTCTATTTATATCTCGTATTTAAATCCCGAGTTAAATATTAAGGTATTCGATATTTTGAAACAGGTTCTGGATACATGACTCCGAGGTTTGAGCTTCACATATTTTGGAGAAGTGCTCTGTACTTAGTGGTAGATGGAATGTCAACGAATGTACATGGGAAAACGAAACAAAGTGTCCAGGGGTATAAACTCAGGTAACGTAAATGTTCTGAGTCACATTGATGGGGACATTCCAAAATCATACAGTGTAAGTGTACTAATCCCGTCATCTTAATTAGCATAATTGCCATAATTGCTTTATTTTACCATTTGGTTTGTTTTGTCAAAGTATAAAAAAAAAGCCTCCACACGCCTGCTGTATAGTCCTGAACACTCGCTGATAGGATCATCTGGCGAAGCGTCAAACTCATGTCACGCTAGGCGTTATTACTGTAATAAACTCTCACTGCTAGGACCATTTGCGTCATGTCTTGTCAAAAATGGCGCTTCATCTAACGTTTGTGATGTCTCTACATGAACGACAAATTCTTAGATAGGACGTGCATATATACCAACATACAAACATACCAATATATACTCTCTCTCTCTCTCTCTCTCTCTCTCTCTCTCTCTCTCTCTCTCTCTCTCTCACACACACCACCCATCTATATATCTCTTTCTCAGATAAAGTAATGATAATACATGAAGCTTTTATAATTTTTCAAGCAATACATCTACTCTAAAGACAAACATATACAGCTATATATTTGATATGAAGTGTAGTCAACTTAGATTGAACATAAAATATAGATTTCAGACAAAGGTTTTTCATTTTCAGCCTTTGAAATCATACATTTTAAAACAACTAAACCAGAAAACACAAAACTTTCGTGAGAGCTCTCTTAATTAGCGTGAATTAAAATTTGTTCAAATCATGAACCGCAGGGGTAGGTTAGTGTTAAAAGAGGGATCGAAAGTTTGCATTGGGACATAAAGGAAATTATTGCTTTTACATCTACCTCTCGAGAACAGTAGAGTCTAGATAAAATCATATCATTATGGAATTTTCCTCAAGTTGTGTAGTTTTAGCTTGGCTGCAGGGGTAGGGAAAAATTCGAAAACAAAGTTTTAGTTGGAAATTCACAGGGGATTTAAAAACATAGTTTCCCTTAAGACCAACAGGGCCATTTTTGGTAACAATAATATGCAAGCATCATCAGAAAGTGGAGATTCAAGTTCGTCCAATGTGTGGCTCCCGGAGTAAAGATGGACCACTATAAGGGATCAAAGTTAGAACATATATAGTAAAACGTCTTTTAAAAGATTCTTAATTTGAACAACTAGGTCATGTTTGTCATTTTGATCGACAAATATGCTCAAGTAGTGCAAATATAAAATTGTTCAAATCAATGCCAACCCCAACCCCGGAATAGGATGGGGTCACAACGGGTTATCATGGTTTTATATCATGGAAACTTTTAAAACCATCAAGAGTGACAGTACCATGGGGGCTGAGTGTGTGGGTGGGCGAGGGACGTGGGAAGGGATCTCAATAAGTATCAAATTTCCACATAAGAATACATAAGAGAGAATCTTTAGAAATCTTCTCACGAGCAGCAGGGCCGGGACTAGTCACATCAATATGCAAGCATCTTCATGAAGTGATAATCCACGTTACATGAAATCAATGTCCCGAGATAGCACGGATAGGTTTGGTCTACAATATTGATTTAATCATATACCTAAGAAATGTTTGAAAATGATATTCTCAAAAGAACAGAGCCGGTATTCGTATCCTCAGGTAGAGCAGATTCAAGTTTGCTTAGGGATGGGTAATAGGAACAACAGGGGATAAAAATTTTATGGGGGAATGTATACCTTGAATGGTCTTTTTCTCAAGAACTCTAGTCGTGATTAATCATATTCCTATGCAAGCACACCAATGCTCTATAGAATCATATTTTGATCAAACCATGGCCCGTGTAGCTAAAGTACGGGACTAAAGTTAGCTAACCCGTGTAGCTAAAGTTTTACACGAGAACAAATTGTACAAATTTTAAAGACTCTTTTCAAGCGCAGCAGGACCACGCTAAACATTTTATATACAAACATCCCAAATTGTGTGGATGCAAGGTTTTTTTTAGGGATTATATCAAATTATAAACCCCTGGGTAGGGTGCATTTGGAATCGAAAGAAAGATTTTACATGATACACTAGGGGGATAGCTTTATAAATTAGTATTTCGAATGTCTTCAGGTATGACTTAACTTGACTATTTATCAACGTGATATAGTTAACTCGTTCCATTTGACTTTAATTAAGTCTATTATTAATACTTAGAACATTGTGGATCAGCTCTTTGGACGAACAAGACATCTTCTAATTCGCTCTGCTTTCAACATTGATTGCCAAGCCTGATTTAATGATTTTATGCTTCTAAATCACCGGTAATCATCTTACATCAGTTTTAAAACATATATTTTATTTTAACAAAAAACAAGGGTAAAAGTGACCTCAACACTATTTTGAACAAGGGAATCCGTTTCATTTGCTTGTGGGCATGCTCTAGGGATTAAGTTCCCTCTTTCAATGTGTTTACTGAGAGTTAATGGAATGACATAGTTGGATGCTATGGCCAATACTAATACAGCCGATCCTAGTTTTTTTCCTAGCAATTTTCTCGCGATTTGATATTCTGTGTAGGTCAAAGTTTTGGAAACCCCAAGCCATTCTTGTAAATCTGAGAGCTATTGTACAGTCAGTTAATGTGAGAATACTTTTGTAATTAACATTGATATTCATATCTTCTAAATGGTATGAAAATGATTCATTATGTATATTTAGCAATTGTAAGGTATACTTTGATTTGTAAACAAAAGAAATTCAAATTCTAAGAACATGAATTTTGAAATACTAACATCAAATATACATAATTTACTAATACGCAAATACATATAATGCAGCACTAGCATGATATGCATGGTGATATCATATTTTAGATATTTTCAAGATTGCTTCCCTGGAATAGGATACAACTGCCATCAATAGCCACCAGGTGTCTTCTGTGAATGTAGAATTTGACACTACATTGAAAGTCTATTACCATCAGGAAACAGGTACGGCAGGGAAAATAGACTTCCAAGACTCCTTAGATAAGAATACAACGGAGAAACTGGTAAGGAATCAAATAGTTTATGTATAATGAATGTGTATATCTATAAAAGATACTGATTAAAGACAATTCTCATGTAAACTATTTTTTCGTAAATATTAATTCAAAAGTGGTTTTCATTTAAGTACAGTATGATTAATAATTCATCGTTTCATCCCATAAAATACATTCACTATACATGCATGCACTGCAATTAAAACATGACATTTTTGTTTTAGATAAATGCTATAGCCTCTCTGCACGTTGGAGATAATGCAGGAGAGATTAGTAGAACAATAATGAGATGTGTTATGACCAACAATTGCATGAAGCAGTTTAATGGATCTCATATCACAACTGGAACTGGTCAGAAATGAAAAAATTGCCTTTATTGGAACACCACTTTACCAAATTATCCTTTGTAAGTTTAAACAATGCAAGTGTGGTATATTAAATGAAAAAATAATAAACTAAAAGATACAGTTCCATCATTTTGATTTAATTTCAATACATGTTGTATGTGTCATTTCAACTAATGCTGTAATTTGACGGTTTTAAACACACGCACCATAATATAACCTTTTTACAATGAATTCCATTTCACATTTTTATAGCTACTGCACGTAAAGCATCGAAGAAAACTATCTCGTTTGAGACAATCAAACGAGAAGTTTTAGACGTCTCTCGGGTTTGTTCCATATCTTCCTGGAGGAACTAATTATGCTAAGGTATAAATGAAGTTGGTCGTCGGGAATATACAGTAAACTATCGTCAAATCTTATGCTAGTTTGTATATACAACTCTGTATCATATCACCTGTGGCTCATCAGATGTTTGAATATACATAGTACATACAGTTGTCCGCAAAAATGAGTAATAGTTTTGTGAATTTAGGTTTCATGTTCAAATCTTTCTTTTCAGATAAAAGATGGAAAGGAATTCAAATTAAAACGACGAATCTCCATCAGATTCGGAATAACATCGAGTGATTTTTCAAAAATACAAACTTTATTTGTAAAGAAAAGTGTTGTTTATTTTGTTACAGTTCAGGTTTTCATATTCACAATTTATATAAAACATTTGTGAAAGGGTTTGAAAACATTTATCAGAATTGTTTGAAGAATGTCATATATAATATTGTAAAACTGAATTTTAAATGCTTTCAAAATGTTTCTATAAATGTTCTCAAGACATTTCTTCTAAATTTTATCAAATGGTTTCTTTGAAATGTTCTCAAAACGTTTGTTTTAAATGTTCTTAAAGTGTCTCTTAGAAAACTTTTTATAATGTTTCATGAAATGTTTTTAAAACATTCTGCTAAAATGTTATCTACAAAAAAGTTTTAAACACGTTTCTGAGACCATACAAAATCACTTGAATAAAACATTTTGTACCATGTTTTCCCAACATTTTTTATATGTTATTAAAGTATTTTTAAAACACATCTAATAGTATACTTTTTACCTGGATGATTGTGTAAGTTCGTAAAATAATAGTATGTTGTTGTACAAGTCATGTTTATAGGACAGAAAAAGAGAATAGTGAATTAGTAAATAAATGTAATCATACACAAAATGATGTGGTTGATGTATCTTAGTATTGAATTACATGCACAATATATTTATCATTGAAATAAGTATGATTTACTATTATTGATTATCATACACTATGAATTAACCGTTATTTATGAACAATTTTTTTCCGAAAAAAATTAGAATAATTAATTTGTCTTAAGACTTTTACATTTTACTCCGTTCTATTCATATACAGTAAAACACTTTTATAGCGAAGTTCTTGGTTTGTTACAGACGTAATACGTTAATCATTATATCTAAAAAGTTCAGGATGTGGTCTAAAACTACACGGAATAAAATCACTTTGCTGCAAGTGTGAGTTCATCATAAGCGTGTTCGCTGTAACCTTGTTTTACTGTACGTGTGAGTTCATTATAAATGTGTTTGCTGTAACCGTGCTTTACTGTAGTTATGAATTCATTATATGTTTTACTGTAAATGTGAATTCATAATAAGCGTGTTCTCTGTAACCGTATTTTACTGTAAGTGTGAGTTCATTATAAATGTGTTTGCTGTAACGGTATTTTACTGTAAGTGTAAGTTCATTATAAATGTGTTCGCTGTAACTGTGTTTTACTGTAAATGTGAGTTTATTATAATTGTGTTCCTTGTAACCGTGTTTTACTGTAAGTGTGAGTATATTATAATTGTGGTTAGGGTTAGGGTTAGGGTTATTATATTTATTTATTATAAAAGTGTTCGCTGTAACCGTGCTTTACTGTAAGTGTGAGTTCATTATAAATGTGTTTGCTGTAACAGTATTTTACTGTAAGTGTAAGTTCATTATAAATGTGTTCGCTGTAACTGTGTTTTACTGTAAATGTGAGTTTATTATAATTGTGTTCCTTGTAACCGTGTTTTACTGTAAGTGTGAGTATATTATAATTGTGTTCACTGTAACCGCGCTTTATTATACCGAGCGAAGCTCGGACGGGCCGAAGGCCCTATCCGCGAAGCAAGGCTCTAAAGGTAACACGTATGTAAAAGAAAAAAGTCAAAATAAGCAAAAGAAAAAGAGATAATCTCTATATACGTTCACTGAAATTTTCGTGATCCATATGGGCGCCGCCATTTATTTTTTCATTACCTGCTTCAACAGTTATTCGTGTTTTATTTTGAATGCCAATAATAGAAGACTCTGACGTGCAATTCGTAATTTAAACACTCAGTTTGTTCAAAGTGAATAGTATAATTATCATTGTAACAGGTTTTAGCAAATAATTACATATAAAACCGTAATTCGACTTAATAGATGAACGAGTTCATGAGTTTCTTTGAATAAGTATATACGATAAAATTACGGTTACTTTTTTACCATTTTGAATTTATTGGTTAATTTTGTTTAGTTATATAACGGCCTTTTTCATTGTATACGGAATGTATTATTGTTGTTTATAATTGTTTGCTTTGAAAAAGAGAAAAAAGTGGAGGCTAAATGTGACGTCACAATGCACAGTTTACGTCGCCTTGCGTTTTATTTCCCGCGTTCAATGAATAGGTGGATCCTGTAAAACTGTTGTCCCCATATAAACCCCTTTAATATTGAGATGTTACTGGGTTTTAGCGCAAGGAAAATTTCATTAGAAACATATATTTTTAAATGAATCATAATCTACCGTACTTAACGGAATTATGATTACAGCTTGGGACACTCCAATGACCATTACATGATTCGCTCGGTCCAACGGTCACACCGTATACATATTAAGTATGAATTCATTATGTGTTTTACTGTATTTATTATAAGATATGTATTGTTTAATGATCAACATTAATGGAAAGTGAAGATAACGAACAGTGATCAATCTCATAACTCCTATAACCAATACAAAATAGATAGTTGGGCAAACACGGACCCCTGGATACAGTAGAGGTGGGATCAGGTGCCTAGGAGGAGTAAGCATCCCCTGTTGACCGGTCACACCCGCCGTGAGCCCTATATCCTGATCATGGAGACGAAGGTATCCGTAGTCAAAATTAAGGTGCCAAGAACGGCCTAACAACCGGTATGAAACACGTCGGACAGCATTTGGCCCAATGATAGGTTGTCTTGGCAAACTAGATCGTTAAAATGGCCCATAACATTTGCGAAATGCTGACTAAACGAGACTGTTGAAACCCCTGCACCATCTACTTGTTTGGCAGTATCCTGTCTCGATTAAAAAACTGCCTGTACGCAGAACAAGCTCTTGCGTCACGAATCAGTTATGATATATGAACACCATATACAGGTGGTAATGGAATATTGATACATAAATGTAGGAATTGACGATGGAGAAGGTGAAATAATCTTGTTTGTCATAAAGTTGGGTTGCTAGTTTGCCGTGTATGTGACATAACACTTCCCTTTAAGATGTGAAATGACACTTCCTGTTTTAGGATGTTGTTTTCCAATCCATACAACTTTGGCTGATGAATAATTGCTTGGTTATTCAGATACACAGGACCAATAATATAGTTCTCTAGCCATAAATCTCGGCCATAGGAAATAAATGTAGTGTCATCAACATATAATGAATGTCTATATTTTCTTCCATTGTTATTTTTGCTTTCTTCAATAAAATCCAAATTTCATTGTATTGTGGCATCACATTCGTTAAGGTAATTCCGCCCCTCTAAAATTATAGGTTCAATCTTGTATTTGATTCTGGATTCTTGAAATGATAAAGCTTAGTAACAAGTATAAATGATGAAATAACTTAATAAAATATGTTGCGGTATTAATATAAAAATAGTTATCAATTAGCACAATATACCTGTTATCAACGTCAGAAACTTGCAATTATCTGCACGTGCATTCGTGTGTGCTTCATTTTGATTGAATAAGATTCAAACGTCTATAGCTCTCTTTAAAAAGGGAAGGGGAAGATATTTAAAGCATTATCAATAATTCACAAAAACTGGATGTAACGATGTAATAGTATTCATAACAATTTCATGAAAGTGTTTCTTTAAAAAAATATACAAAATGTTTGTGAAAAAAGGAGGAACTCGATTGCATAATGGACTTGATAAATTATTTAATGGAAACAGAGTTATTACCCTTGGTATCAATATTTTAAAACATATAATTGATTTTATGGTTAACAAGATATTTTACAGTAACTATTGGAAAAGACTCCAACAAATTGTATGTTCTTGTCATGAATAAATATTAATGCTTTTCATTTGATTTCTTGATAATTTCTTGATAATCATTGACTTTGCAAAATATTACGACGTCACAGGAGGGTGGCAATACCTTTAAGTTTTTAAGTATTTGAAACTCTCTTTTGTCTTATTTATATCAGCAATACGTTGACAATTCACTGTACAAATGGAATGGATTTGATGATGAATTAATCATCATGACGTGAACAGAATATCACTGCACACAAATGAGACATGCAGGTTCTTGTAAACATGCTCGACTTGTTACCTCCATTAAGGAAAATGTTATTTCTTAAAGAGGGAAAATGAATCCCATCTGTTAGAACTGGATTTGGGTTTAACTTAATGTATGGATGTACTCTCTTCCTCACTACAGTGTTCGCTGTGCTGGATTTAAGGCACTTAAGGTAATTCCATCCTTCTAGAATTGATTGTTTATTATTCAAGTAATGTATCTTAGTAACGAATAAGAATGATAAAATAAGTATGTTTGATATATCTTATGGTTAACAAGATGTTTTACAATAGTTATTGAAAAAGACTCCAACAAAATGTATGTTCCTGCCATGCATAAATCTGATTAAATCATTGACTTTGAGAAATCTTATGACGTCACAGGAGGGTGGAACTACGTTAATTTAAACTCTCTCTCTCTCTCTCTCTCTCTCTCTCTCTCTCTCTCTCTCTCTCTCTCTCTCTCTCTCTCTCTCTCTCCGTGTTTACTTTCAAAACGAAAGGTGCAACTTCCGTCCCCCTTCTCCAATTAATTACGTATGTGTTTTCACATGTCAAACTTATGGTTATGAGAAGAATTTTTAAAACAAAAGCTCATATATTGTTATATATATTTTCTCTCCTTTTGTGGCCCTGCTCAATTTACAAAGTCATATCTGTTAGATATATCACATGTCGACAGATATATGTCACACGTAAAAATATTAATATAGTATATATACCAGGGTACCAGTCGTATAGAATCAGTGGGTCCGCCCCCTTCACTTGTTTCTGATTGATTAGTGACAGCCGCCAGCTAAATAAAGCGGCGACCCCACATAAACGAAGTGGCGACCACCAGTTTCTCTACCCTGGTACCTACTGGCTTCCATACAGAATATTCGGTGTGGGTAGTACTACGCAAATTTTTCTAACGAAAACCGCTGGATCTTTATTTTTCTTTTAATTGTTTCGTAATGGTTTATCACCTCTCTCAAGATCCGCCGTTTATGGTTGCAAAATTTTGATTTCAAATATATAGCTGCTACATAAAGGAAGAGACTATAACAGATCAGTCGATCAAAAAATCAAACATTCTTGAGATCTCCGCCCTTAAAGACGAAACAACAAGGATCGTATACCAGTGTCCTCTGTCAGGAACGTTCTGCTGCCACTCTAGATCATCTTCACTCTATCAGGAACGTTCTGCTGCCAATCCAGATCATCTTCACTCTGTCAGGAACGTTCTGCTGCCACTCCAGATCATCTTCACTCTGTCAGGAACTTTCTGCTGCCACTCCAGATCATCTTCACTCTGTCAGGAACGTTCTGCTGCCACTCCAGATCATCTTCACTCTGTCAGGAACGTTCTGCTGCCACTCCAGATCATCTTCACTCTGTCAGGAACGTTCTGCTGCCACTCCAGATCATCTTCACTCTGTCAGGAACGTTCTGCTGCCAATCCAGATCATCTTAACTCCACCAGATAGTTAACGGTAGCCCAAATCTCTTCTTGTAGTGGGATTATTTCTGTCCCGTTTTTGGATATTAGAGCTAGAACGGCTTTCCAGTGAGTGTTAAGGAGGTATCAGGTTCAGTCGACCTTAATAGCACCTTTCAGATCTCACAGATATTTTGCTTGTAAGGAAAGCAATACACCAAAGAACCCCAACCACGACCAATGATCACTCTGTACCCACTCTGTACCCACTGTGTGAGTAGTCACTCTGTACCCACTGTGTGAGTAGACATACGACCAATGGTCACTCTGTACCCACTGTGTGAGTAGTCACTCTGTACCCACTCCAAATCTGCCCTGATCTCCTTGGGTCACCAGATTGTAACCCTAGAACTCCAAAGAGATTTCGGGGAATGATAATCTTAGAACACCTCTACCTTCTTTCGCCTCACATAAAGCATTGGACCTAGATAGGCATCCATTAAACCCTGATATTGTCTATGAAACGCGGAAAATATCAAAGTTCAGGTGAGCTAAACCTCTTGCCTGCATGACATCGATTGATCGATTGTTTATTGAATTTTCAAAATGTTATATATCAATACAATGCAATATACATCAATACTTGAAAGAGGTTAAGAATTAACAATGCTCTGGCATTCACACACACGTAAATTTGATTGAGCACCTAACTACTGTTAACCCCATGCAGCAGGCATTTATATTGTTAACCTCCAGCAGAAATTATTTTTATCTATAGCCTTTAACAAGAAAGTTATGGCTAATTTAGTACCAACAAATGATGGAAAATTAATGCACGTGCATAAACACGAATGTGAGTATGAATCAACATTTTTTGATTGACAGGCATTTGAATGATACTAAGGTATGATTTTCATAACGTTTGCAACTTTTTTTTTCAAAGTTTCAAATATTATTTATTTCAAGTTTCATATAAACAAATAACAGATACAGTAACATGTAAAATTTTCAATAATATATACATGTACTATGAACATTAGGTAGACTAGACGAAATTTTCAAAAAGTTTATAATCAGCAAGTGAATAGAGATTTTTCAAAATATAAGCATAACTCATTACTGATATTAAAATATTATAACAAGTTTCATCTAGTGAGTATAACCTACAATACATTTTATATTTGTATATTCTGTAAGCTATATAAGAAATAAGCAAATTTAATGACTTAATCTTTCTACTGTGTTCACGAAAAAAAAAATCATAATGTGTTTCCATTTTATATGTACATTTAGATCAGCACTTCATACATTCCATACGTGAACTACATTCTCACATTCAAAACTAAGGTGTATTGAAGTTTCCTTTATGTAACAGTTATTGCAATTACTATTTGTTTCTCTTTTCCATTGATTGAGAAATACATTATTACAAAGAATATTATTTAAAAGCTTGTAGTTAAATTCAGACAACTCCTTATCAGGAATATCAAATACTTTATATTGATAGATATATTCCCATGCTACATGTTCAATGTTAAACTCGTCATTTAAAACTCTTTGATAATGTGGTTTACAATACTTCTTATATACAAGATATTCATAAAAGAAGCTGCATCTTTGGTCTCTAACATTCACAATCCCAGTGTAGTAAAGAGAGTTATTTCTGTGTTGTATGTTTGTAAACTTTCAGTTAGAGAAATCTCTATTTAAGTTTGAAAAAATCTGAAAAATGTTTGAAATTGCCTCGCTCATTAAACAAATCTTTCACATACAAAACTCCACATGATATCCAGTTCTTAAAATACAATGTATTACCTTTATAAAGAAGATGACGATTGTTCCATATTGGTTGTTGTAAAATTCCATCCGATGAAACATTGTCTAAAGTACGCAATTTCCATAATGTTTGCAACTTACATAGAAGAGTTGTGATGATTTTGAAATGATCCAATCCGAATTTGGCATACGTGCTTACCAGTATCTTTGACTATAACAAATTGTAAGGAGTATCAAGATATATATACAACATAAATTTCATAAGAGTGTGACAAAAGAAAAACGTAATGGTCCTTCCAGGAATTGTTCAAGATGATGCACTTGCTTGGGTTTTGTTATTACATTCCTCTATATATTTAAATATCTTCCCATTCCCCCTTTTTAAAGAGAGATATAGACGTTTGAATCTTATTCAATCAAAACGAAGCACACACGCATGCACGTGCAGGTTGATGATTTTGACCATGTGAATCAGTTTGGAGTCTCACGATGTACCTACAATACAAATTTCAAATGATTCCATCGCGAAAGTATAGCTAAAAAAAGAAACACGAAGACTTTTAGTAAAGCTTTCGCACTTTCATTTCATATATTCAGAAGCTTTATATTTAGTAATATAGCTATATCAATGTACAAAACATGCCATGCAGAAAAAATATATTAAGTGAGATTAAACCGGGTGCTATCACTGCTATGGGGAAAAGTCATTTTGTGCATGCACAAGTTTTCACTAAGGCAAATCAGATCAGAGCTCGGCCTTCTCCCGTTTTTTTATCGCCTTGACGTAAAAGACCGAGAGATGTTCAATTGCATCGTAGCTTGATGTCATGTCCTTTATTGATACATTGGAATCCAACAGGTCGCGTATATAGTGAGGTGTCACCTTGCACAAACACATGTGTATCGGAATCAGCAATGTTTTATAAACAATTGTCGAAAGAATTAAAGTTCTTTATGCTTAGTGAAAAACAGACAAACAGACAAAACAGACAAAAACAGACAGTTATTAATGTTATTGAGTGCAAGGTGAAGATAACGAATAGTGATCAATCTCATAACTCCTATAAGCAATACAAAATAGATAGGTGGGCAAATACGGACCCCTGGACACACCAGGGGTGGGATCAAGTACCTAGGAGGAGTAAGCATCCCCTGTTGACCGGTCACACCCACCGTGAGCCCTGTATCCTGATCAGGTAAACAAATCAGGTAAACGGAGTTATCCGCAGTCAAAATCAGTGTGCCAAGAACGGCTTAACAATCGGTATGAAACACTTTGACCCTATGCGAGGTTGTATTGACGAACTAGATCGTTATAACGACCATAGAATTTGCGAAATGCTGACTTCAATCGAGACTGTTGAAACCCCTGTACCATCAACTTGTTTGTCAGTAACTTACCGCGATTTAAAAACTGACTACGTAGAACAAGCTCTTGTATATCGAATCAGTTGAGATGTATAAACACCATATGCAGGTGATAATGGAATATTGCTATATAAATATGGGAAGTTGACGATGGAGAAGCTGAAATCATCCCGTTTGTCATACAGTTGAGCTGTCAGTTTGCCGTTAATGTCTACTTTCAATAAAATATCTAAGTATGAAGCAGAAGTGGACGATTATGTGGTGTCCTTTATTTCGAGTTCACAGGAATATATCAAATCGACATATGAATGAAAGCTATTATTGTTAATAGACAAAACGTCTTCGATATATCGAAATGTCGAATTGAAGGCCACAGCGAGAGATTCTTTCTTCTCACGTAGAAGTTTTTGAATAAATTCTGCTTCATTTGAATATAGAAACAGGTCAGCTAACAAAGGATCACAATTCGTGCCCATGGGAATTCCAACAGACTGTTGGAAGACCTGATCACCAAACATCACAAAGATATTGTCAATGAGGAACTCTAGCATATTCTTTTATTTCAACTTCAGAGTACTTGTGCGTGGAATCAGAGTGGTGTTTAACAAAGTAAGTTTTGTGAGTCGGATTAAATGATTAATGTATGGAGTCTAATTCATACATATTTATATGACAATATATCTACATCAGCAATGGTCGTCAAAGGAAGTAATATTTTGTTGTTAATACCTTAAAATGCACATTATTTTTGTTGTACTGAGCTTTTGAAACGAGAAAGAATATTTAAGCTTGCGAGTTACCAAACTATCATTGTATTAAGGATATTTGTTGCCAGATTTTTGAATTACATTTGTAAGGTAAGAAACTCGAACATTATTATCCAGACCAGATTGTGTAACTTTTTAAGATACAGATCAAATACAAGGATGACTCTTAATTCTGAGGTTAAAGGTCAATGCTACAAATATTTTATATCCATTAAGTCTATGCATCATTACAGCTCTAGCTATATGACTTATAATGAAATACTTGCATGTTTCAGGATTTTAAAATCCAATGTTATTTCAACCTAAAATATTAAGTTTCTATTAGAAACACATGCCTAGGATCCACGTATTGCAGACCTGTATTCATAAAGTATAACAACGTTCTTGTCTTTTATATAGGTTGAAGGTTACATGTAAGACAAACTTTTTAATATGCCCGGGTCTGCATATAGTAAGTAAATGAATATGTAAATGTAATGAAACAGAGTCTCTACATATGGTAAATAAATAAAATTATAAATGGATCTATATATAATTTTTATAGCGGATTACTTTGATATACATGTATACAGTATTTTGTTTTTTTATTAATTGAAAAAGTTTAATTCCCAGGAGGACATCCTGTACTTTGATTGTTAAAAAAGGTCGTGTTTTCATAAAGGTTAATAATCATGTTTGTCACATAGAATGAATTAATTGGCAATCTGACAAAGTCAAGACAAAGTTTTGTTCCTTATACATTGTACCGTTAATATTAGCCACATCTCATTCAATAATTCCTCAAAATGTTGACCACTACGTTTCCGATACGCTGCTAATACAGAAAAGTACTCTGTTTAAAACGACCCAATCAGTAGGCGATAGAAAAAAATAAATATAGAAAAAAATCGATGTGACGATGTATTTTTGCACCTTGCTGATTATATGTCGATCCTAATGAAAATTTCAACTAATGAAATCTATAAAGTGTGTACACCAAACCTTCAATACAACCAGTGGCGGATTTAGAGGGGGCGCAGCCGCACCCCCCCCCCCTAAAATTTTCAAATTTAAGGTAAATCGCAGTATCTTGTTTCGGAAATGGTACTAAACGATAAAAGAAACAATAATATCTTTCACTTCCGGAGAAATAAATGACAAAATCTTTTGATTTCTTGAATTAATTTATTGGGAGAACTTAATTTTTTCCAAAAATCTCTTAAAATTTGGGTCATTTGATTAATTTCACCTTATTAAAATGATAGAAAATAGTACAAATTACTAAATAGGAGAAATATTTTAAGCCCCATAAGATCTGTAAAATCCAGGAGCGTCCGGGGCTTCACCCTCGACCCACTGCATCATAAAGTGGCGCCCCCCCCCCTAACCGCAATTCCTTGATCCGCCCCTGACAACAGAGTATGCTGGAAAACGGTCGGTGTAGATATAAAGTTCTTTAATACGAGAGCGAGTCAATAAGTAACCAGCCTAACTTATTTCTGGTTGAGATCCATCTCTTTTTTTATGTAATTACCCTCTTAGTGTGATGCACCAAGACCAACGGTATTCAAGTGCCATCAGCCCAGAACTGAAAAAATCAGGGTCCTTTCCATTGACCAACTCCTCAACTGCCGTCACGACTTCTTCGGAAACGACGTCCACCGATATCCATTTTCAAGTTTGGAAATAGGAAGAAGTCGCTAGGAGCTAGGTCAGGCGAATAGGTAGGATGTGGTATTAATTCATACCCATTTCGCTTTACAGCATGCATTGCAACTTTGCAAGTGTGGACTCTCGCGTTGTCCTGTTGCAACAAAATACATTAAGAGAGTTTACCTCGGCGTTTTTCACGGATGGCAGTTCTCAGCTGGTCTTGCAAGGTTGCATAGTACACTCCAGTTATTGTGCTTCTCTTGGGTTCACCATAATAACGCCTTTTGCGACCCAAAATACTGTGACCCGCAGATGGATGCGTCTTGAACTTCTTTGGACTCGGGGACGCAGGCCCTACCCACTGGTGACTCTGAGCTTTATTCTCTGGCTCATAATAATGAACCCAAGTCTCATCTACAGTCACCAGACGCAACAGAAAAATCATCTTTTGACCTAAAATACTTCAACAAGGCGCTGCATACTGATGTTCTGGTTGCCATTTGCACATCGCTAAGGGAGTTGGGGACCCAACGGGCTGTTTGCTTGTGCATACCTAAACGATCATATAAGATTGTTGAATCGCTGCCATGTTAAATCCCTAATGCCTGTGCTCTTTCTTCCACCTAAATTCGCCTATCATCGTGTACGAGATCCCGAACTTTCTTACACACTTCTTCGTCGGTGGCATCTAGTGGGCGTTCAGACCTGGCTTCATCTTCACCCATAAACATCGGCTAACTCGACGTGTATATCCTTGCCTGTTTTACCTTTTAAATACGGTACTCAACTTTAGATGAAAAGCATGCCTTTGAATCACTAGCCATGTTTGACATTCAATATCTTATTAACGAATGACTCGATACGCGCGCAATTTTGTACCCAGGTATAAAACATTTATTGCAACAAGGCATAAAAATTGTGACCGTCTCGGTCAATCGGAAATGGGATAGGCTGGTTGCTTATTGACCCCTCCTTGTATATAAAAGTTCACCAAGCAAAATTGGAAAGTTTAGTTTATGCATTTTTATTAAACAATTGAATAAGGTACAAACGTACAAAATCATCATGCACAACACAGAATAGGAAATGTCATGTATCTTACAAAAAAATAAGAAATAATATTCTGGGTAAAACGTACTCATAAAAAAGAGAAAAAATACTGATGACTATATATATATATATATACAAATCATTCATATTTTATGCTGTAAGACATGTAAATACATGTGATACTACATGTAAGAGAATTATTCAAAGCGGTTACTTTGTAATATATACATGTATGTACAGCATCAAAAAGTTTCTATTAACATTTATAAACAAATATTTTTATTTAGAATGTGAACAGTCAATTAAAAGTACATCAAACAATTGAACAATTCATTTTTTTTTCAAAAGTAAAAACAGGACAGGACCATGTAAAAAGTAATGAAAAGAGTACTAAACGCTATCTCCATAACATCCCCACATATATTACACGTAAGGAAGTGGTTATAACGATCGGCATTCAAGATACCAGCTTGGTTTCAAAGCTAACAGTGTAAATATATTTACTCCTTGCTTCTCTTAAATTAACAGTTGCAAAACTACACCTTTTCCCGAGCGCTAACCAAATGACTGTTTTCCTAGCATACCGCGTGCTATTTTCCCAATAATTACCGGATATTTGTATATCTAACTACATACCGCGTGCTGTTTTCCCAGTAATCATCGGATCTGTGTATATTTAACTAATACCGCGTGCTGTTTTCCCAGTAATCATCGGATCT
Source organism: Ostrea edulis (assembly GCF_947568905.1). Taxonomy (NCBI): domain Eukaryota; kingdom Metazoa; phylum Mollusca; class Bivalvia; order Ostreida; family Ostreidae; genus Ostrea; species Ostrea edulis. The sequence goes on from NC_079172.1 coordinate 59,732,274, forward strand.
GTGTATATCTAACTACATACCGCGTGCTGTTTTCCCAGTAATCATCGGATCTGTGTATATTTAACTAATACCGCGTGCCGTTTTCCCAGTAATCATCGGATCTGTGTATATCTAACTACATACCGCGTGCTGTTTTCCCAGTAATCATCGGATCTGTGTATATTTAACTAATACCGCGTGCTGTTTTCCCAGTAATCATCGGATCTGTGTATATTTAACTAATACCGCGTGTTATTTTCGCAGTAATTATCGGATCTGTGTATATTTAACTAATACCGCGTGCTGTTTTCCCAGTAATCATCGGATCTGTATATATCTAACTACATACCGCGTGCTGTTTTCCCAGTAATCATCGGATCTGTGTATATCTAACTACATACCGCGTGCTGTTTTCCCAGTAATTATCGGATCTGTGTATATCTAACTACATACCGCGTGCTGTTTTCCCAGTAATTATCGGATCTGTGTATATCTAACTACTCTCTGGTCCTTTTTTACGTCACAGTAGCTAATTGGTAGAGCGTTCGCTTGGTAGTCGGGATATCGTGAGTTCGAACCACGCTTGTTTCATGACAGCGTCAAAACATAGGAAGTGATTGCTCCCTCTCCAAACGCTCGGCACCACAAATCTTTTGAATATGACATTAAAAACGGAAGTCTTCTATCGGAGCAGACGTTGATAGGTTTAAGAACCATCACTGCTAGAGCCCTGATCGCTAAGCGTTGGCATAAATTTGGGGTACAATGTACTTATATAGCTGATGACGTCTCAATATCAGTTAAAATAAAACAACCAACCACATTACCACGCATAATGAATTCAGTGTGACCCGTCCCTACTCCTACATAAATAGAACTCGGTGTCAAAACTAACCAAAGCCATTTTCCCACCACGTGTAAATAAGGCGCGTCCAATGCATACATTATACAAATACGATTAACAGAAGATGGGTGAGAGTAAAATTAGCCAGGTATGAACTACAATTTCAACCTATTCCTTCCATTTGGGATGAAATCAAATTATCAACGTTACACATGTATTTTATCGCCATTATAGACACATTAATCATGATGGTGATTCGGAAACAAACAAATAATGATTTGGACCTCTACATATTTTATACAAAATTTTCGCTGCATTCCTCAGGTATCTAATGGTCCCCATTCCATTTCTCTGTCAAATTAATTTTATGGTTGCATTCCTGCTATTATCTTTGCAGCTTCTATCCAAATACCCTCCTAGAGTAGACCGATTTAGAATAGGTCCTCAGTACCCCCTTGCTTGTCCTAAAAGGCAATTACTTGGAGCGGCCTTTCGGATGAGACCGCAGAAACCGAGACTATGTGTCATAGAAGGTGTGGTTTGATAAATATCCCTTCCTTGCTCAAAAGCCGTCATCGCCGAGAATAGGCCTAAATTTTATAGTCCTTCACCGGCATTGGTGACGTCTCCATATGAGTGAAAAATTCTCGAGCGGGACGTTAAACAATATACAACCAACCAACCCTCCTAGAGTTTTGCATCTTTTTTTTACACCATCTCAAATAACGTCTGCTCATTCAAGCTCCGAATAGTGAAAACTATAGTTTAACTAAAAATTAAAAATCAAAAGTGTGTAATGTTTTGAAACGAGCAACCATTCATTTTCCATGCTAAGCAGTAGGAGATCTAGAGGGAGTCATAGAGTTTGAACTTCCCCCTCCCCGCGTTGAACATTTTAAAGAATAAAGGTAATTGTCAATTTTGGTTGAAAAGGTACTATACATGTATTGGATCGCAAGCGCGCTTTGGTCTGAGTCCGTCACTTTTAATCATTACCCTGATCATGTTGATTCACTTTCTTTGAGTGTTTAAAGCAGCTGGACACATTTCGAAACATCATTTTCAAATGAGCTCTCAGAACGAATATATCGGAGACGAATATGACCAAGAACACCATTCCCAAAAGAAAACCTCCCAGAATTCCAATTCCTTGGGAGGAGGTCCGGAAGTCGGTGGCACTTTCCTTCTTCCTGATACTTGAGGACAGATTCCGGACCTGGACCTGCGTAGCTGCCCTCGCTTTCTGTAGGACTGGTCTCATGATGTTCTTAATTTCATCAATTGAATAGTTATTCAGAAACTCCCATTTGCTAACCTTAGGTTCTTCTCTATCTGTAAAGATGTATTTTGACTAAATGTAATGCTTGAATATAAGATACAGTAGTATTTCGGGAACTATTAAGGTGGTGGACTACAATGTCATTGTGGTTGTTTTTCTTTTTAAACACATTAATGAAACTTTAAAAATTAGCAATATATTCCTGTTAAATTTGATTGCCTAGCGAGGTAGGTCGGTCGGTTAATATGTCGACTGCTGATCTGTAAATCATATCGCAGCTTCGAGTTTAGCAGGTTTCATTTTTCTTTCTCATTGCTTTCTTTTAACTTATGACCAAATAAAGTAAATTTGAAATTTTTCAGTTTCAAAATATTATAGTACACTTTTCATCTATATTAAATTTCTCTAATATGGCATTCCTCGTTAAGGTAGCACATGTAGCTTACTTACGGTAAAATCCTAGAACTGCTACACGGTCAACCATTATCAATGCATCATCTGAAATATTCAGAAAACGTCACACAATAGTACATCAGCTTTGTTTACATATCTTGTCCTTAGAATTTTAATCATGTTGTAATCAGATCATTATCGTCCTTTTTTTCATTCCTATTGAAGAGTTTTGTCTATATCCATGTAATATTTAAGACTTGACCCACGATTCTATCCCCTTTCTTGAATCCAGGGCCCATAATTCAAAAATTAACTCCACATAACTTGGGAATGTTTGCATATTAATGTCCTTCTGTGTGGTTCAGTAACTTTTTAAAAGAACGTTTTAATATTTCCCACATACATTCTCATGTTAAACTTTTGAATCCATATTTTAGTTTCACCCTAGCTGGGGGTGGGAGGGGGCATGATTTGATCGAATATGAATCTGCACTACGTTGAAAGGCTATAGCAATATGACTAATTGTGGCCAGTGGTTGTTGAAAAGATTTTGAAAATACTCTTCACCCTTTTTGGTCTGGCTTCTCTTCAGAAAAAATGTTTTAAATACTTTTTTACTGTTATATATTCCAATATTAAACGTTGACACCGTACTGTGGCTCCAACATACTCCGAGGACACTGATCTGATCAAACAGGAAAGTGCTAGCATACTATTATGACTAATCCTCGGTCCTGCTGCTCTTAAGAATATTTCTAAAGATCTTCTATATACCCCTCCTAGGCACCTGATCCCACCTCTTGTATGCATGTATCTAGGGGTCCGTGTTTGCCCAACTCTCTATTTTGTGTTCCTTATACAGTTATGAGGTTGATCACTGTTCGTTATCTTCACCTTTCACATGTTGTTAAGTAAAACTTTGATGATCTATCCATGTCCCATCCGAGTCTATGCCTCCTTGAGAAGGGATTTGAATCTGCAGTACCTAATGATGTTTGTATGTTAATATGATTAAAAGTTTCATAAGATATTTCCCAACTATTGCCTTGGAGATAACAGCTCATCTATCTTGGACCCTTCCTACCCTCCATGGTCATGATTTGAATTTACTGGACTCTGCACTAGTTGTCAATATGGCTGAATTTACTGGACTCTGTACTAACTGTCAATACGACTGAATATACTGGACTCTGCACTAACTGTCAATATGGCTGAATTTACTGGACTCTGTACTAACTGTCAATACAACTGAATTTACTGGACTCTGCACTAACTGTCAATATGGCTGAATTTACTGGACTCTGCACTAACTGTCAATATGACCGATCATAACCTCGCAGACTTCGCACCTACTACATGTATATATATCACCAGGTAAAACTCTGATTCCATATTGAAGCCCCATCCTAAACTCCCTGAAGGCCACTTTGCACTACCTGAAGATTTTATTTGTTAGTACCAAATATATCCCCGCAGTTCTTCATAAGAGTTCCGATAGTTAGGCCGTTGGGCAAACACGGACCCCTGGACACACCAGAGGTGGGATCAGGTATGAGCCCTATATCCTGATTAGGTAAACGGAGTTATCCTCAGTCAAAATCAGTCTGTCAAGAACGGCTTAACAATCGGTATGAAACACATCAGACAGCATTTGACCCAATGCAAGGTATAATATGAGTAAAAAATTCGCGAAGGGACGTAAAACAAACAAACGACTCATACTCATTAAACCCCGTACTCATTAAACCCCACACTCATTAAACCCCATACTCATTAAAACCCATACTCATTAAAACCCGTACTCATTAAATCCCATATTCATTAAACCCCACACTCATTAAACCCCATACTCACTAAAACCCACACTTATCAAACCCCATACTCATTAAAACCCATACTCATTAAAACCCGTACTCATTAAAACCAATACTCATTAAACCCCATACTCATTAAAATCCATACTCATTAAAACCCGTACTCATTAAACCCCATACTCATTAAACCCCATACTCATTAAAACCCAGTAAAACCCATACCCATTACGACTCATATTCATACTCATTAAACCCCATACTCATTAAACCCAATACTCATTAAACCCCATACTCATTAAAACCCATACTCATTAAAACCCCATACTCATTAAACCCCATACTCATTAAACCCCATATTCATTAAAACCCAGTAAAACCCATACCCATTACGACTCATATTAATACTCATTAAACCCCATACTCATTAAAACCCATACGCATTAAAACCCATACTCATTACGACTCATATTCATACTCATTAAAACCCATACTCATTAAAACCCATTAAAACTCATACTCATTAAAACGCATTAAAACCCACACTCATTAAAACCCATTAAAACCAATACTCATTAAAACCCATACTCATTAAAACCCATTAAAACCCATACTCATTAAAACACATTAAAACCCATACTCATTAAACCCATTAAAACCCATACTCATTCAAACCCATACTCATTAAAACCCATATTCATTAAAACCCATGTTCATTAAACCCATAGTCATTAAAACCCATACTCATTAAAACCCATTAAAAACCATACTCATTACGACTCATATTCATACTCTTTGTGAAATAAACTAATTACAACTCCTACTCATAATGACTTACTTACGACTCATTCTCGAAATGACTCATACTAATGATGACTCGTGCTTAATTATAAGTCGTTATACTTGATATGATGCAAAATCAGACGTCTACCACAACAAAAATAAGACAAACTGTTGAAAATGAATAATAATATTCATTTCACACAACAGAAATCTTTATCAGGAGAAATTCTGTAAAAGTCATTCTTACTTTTAGGTTTGTAAAAATGAAACGTGCATTGTTGTTGTGGATTTGGAAATTTGAGCTTCATACGTTGGGTGTAGATGCACGATAGTGGCTTTGGGTTCCTTGATAGCTACAAAGTATATGCCTTGATTTAGATGTATGAAAGGGTGAAATTAAAGAACAGTAATCAAACTTATAAACAATACAAATTTAAGAATTTGGCAAACAGGGAACCATGAAAACATCAGAGGTACAAATGTACATTTGTAGGATCAAATGTCTAAGAGGAGTAAGCATCCCATGTTGTCTGATCACAATTGCCACCAGCATTCGACCTAATAAACGATTGTATTTGCAAATAGATCAGAGTAACAACCACAAAATTTGCAAAATGCTGATCGTAAACAAGATTGTTGAAAGCCCTGTAACATCAATTTATTTCTCAATAGACTGTCTCGGCTTCAAAAATTGATCATACGCAGAACATGCTGTCCCGTATCGAATCAGTTAAGAGACATAAACACCATATGCAAGTGATAATGGAATATATGTACATAGATATGGGAAGTTGAAAATGGAAAAGCTGAAGCAATCCCGTTTGTCATAAAGTTGAATTAGTTTGCCATTAATAAAATATCTAGGTATGGAACAGATGTGGAATAATGTGCCGTCTTTTATGTGGAGTTTATTGGGATGTATTGATTTGACATATGAATGAAAGTGAATAATTTTTATAGATAAAGCGTCGTTGGTGTATTCAGATATCAAGCCGAAAGCCATGCAGACGATTTTAAATAAATTCTGTTTCATAAGAATACAAAAACAGATGAGATAATAAAGGAGCATAATTTTTTTTTTATGTAAGGTGAAGATAACGAACTGTGCTCAATCTCATAACTCCTCTATAAAGGTGAAGATAACGAACAGTGCTCAATCTCATAACTCCTCTATAAAGGTGAAGATAACGAACAGTGCTCAATCTCATAACTCCTATATAAAGGTGAAGATAACGAACAGTGCTCAATCTCATAACTCCTATAAAGGTGAAGATAACGAACAGTGCTCAATCTCATAACTCCTATATAAAGGTGAAGATAACGAACAGTGCTCAATCTCATAACTCCTATATAAAGGTGAAGATAACGAACAGTGCTCAATCTCATAACTCCTATATAAAGGTGAAGATAACGAACAGTGCTCAATCTCATAACTCTTATGTAAAAGTGAAGATAACGAACAGTGCTCAATCTCATAACTCCTATAAAGGTGAAGATAACGAACAGTGCTCAATCTCATAACTCCTATATAAAGGTGAAGATAACGAACAGTGCTCAATCTCATAACTCCTATATAAAGGTGAAGATAACGAACAGTGCTCAATCTCATAACTCCTATATAAAGGTGAAGATAACGAACAGTGCTCAATCTCATAACTCCTATAAGCAATACAATATACAAAATTCTAAAAACTCGTTGCCAAAGACTATGTAGATATTGTCAATGAGGAACTCCATCATATTTCAATATTAACGTCCGAATATTTTTTTAGTTGAATCAGCGTAGTATTTAAAGTATTTTTTTATTACTAATCACAAGATATGATGGACTCCGAGTTCCATTCCTATTGAAAAGGGATATCTTTATGTCAATTTTTCATAAGGAATACGAATTGTCGGAACATATACACAGTTTTTAAGATGTTATTATGAACGATAAATTATTTTCAAAGCGAAGTGCATAAGTAAAATTGTGCAAGAAAAGATTTATTTCCTGTCTCTATCTATAAACACAAATTACAATTCAAGGAAGTCCCCATAAAGTCAACAAATTCTACCTCAGCTGTTACTACATTATTGTACCATTGAATTTTGTACTTCAGCGCATTAAAACACAACTCAGTTAGGAGAGCAGTTTACAATGAAATCTCAAACTTTGCGAACATGAGACATGCAACACCTTCTATATTATAATGTATAATATTTGTATTTTATGAATTTGATCTCTCGGTCGGATATCCGAAAATTGTGAGAGACAGTGTAGATCACAAAATCATTGATCACCATTGTCAACTGATATAAGAAATTCTTTAATACACGTACGTCAATAGTTACTGATTTACTCTCATTGACCTCTTCATTGGGCCAGAATTCCAACTCCAGGGTTCCAATGTAATCAGAAACTTCAATACCACATATATAGAATGGTTTATTTTCTTCATGCTGTAAAACATAAACAAAATTTAGTATCGGCTAGTACGATTAAATATCTAAAACTAAGTACGCATAAACATAAACACAATTTAGTATCGGCTAGTACGATTAAATATTTAAAACTAAGTACGCATAAACATGTAAGCTAATACGATGAAACATTTAATGTGCCGTGCCGTATTGAACCATATTTTAGTCGATCTTAAAAACGCGACCAAGTTTTGTCAGTATGATAAACTATGAAAAATAATATAGGTTATTTTATGAATATACAAATAATCACACTTAATTGACGGAGCACCCCTAAGAAAATTAGGGAATGACAAGTACAACTTGTCTAAGCTCTTTCACAGGAAGTAGATAGTGGTACAAATTGACAAATTCCTCTACTTCCTCTTAAAATTTTCCCGTCAAGAGAGATACATTGTTTTCCAAAGTGAATCTGAAAACCCACCCACCCAGCCCTCTTTTTCATACTAATGATGATGATAATCATTTCATGTACAGCAAACAATGCAACAGTAATCTGCGTCTAGTTTTCTCTTTTTTCAGATTCATCAGAGGACCTATACAATCGCTGACATCAAAGATGAAATTTCCTGGAGCAGCAAGACCACCTGAGGCATCAAATCTCACCTTTTGTGCATTGAAGTCAATGAACCATACTTCTCACAATAATTATAGTCCAAAAACTCTATAATAGAGCCATCACTGCAGTGTCGAACAGATTGATTTTAATCAAACAGATTGACTTTAATCAAACTATTAAGATCAAACATTCATAACTTAATCCGTCGCATTGTCCTTTCCTGTCACCGGGTCTGGGGGGACTTAAAGGGGGGTTTCGGGACATTTTTGGTCTGTGTTTCTCCCATCTGTCAACTAAGACAGGGACATGTGTTGTTTAGTGGGGAAAGTGTCACCCCTCATGTAATGTATGGTTGGGGTTCTACAAGTTTAAGCCATACTTGGTGCCCCCTTCACCTCTTTTAAAAGGAGGGAAGGCTCACAGTCTGGAGTACTCGGTGTCAGTAAGTACTATTTAACCAGGGAGCAATCTCTCGGAAACAGGGTAAACAGATATGTCCCGGGCCATTCCCGTCCATATGTGGGTTTGTCAAGCATTGGGACTTCCGGGCATTTGTGTTCAACACAAGGCCTCCGTCATGCCCGTTATGCACCTTGGGTGTTGGTATTTCGGTTGTAACCCCAGACCTTGTACATATTTGGTGGATAATGCGGCCAATTATCTCCATTGTCCTAAAACTCTTTAGTGATTGTAGTGCTTGCAGTTGATTGTAATACTTGGTGTAATAGAGTTAAATAAATGTGAAAATGAATTCAGAGTGTTGTCGTTACATTCCTTAAGTAAAAGGAATAGTGGAAAAAGGCAAATTGATGGTGCCTACTGGAATGTTCAATTGTAGTAAAAATGTAGTATGATTACACAGAGGATCAGGCGACTCAAATACTAAGAAGGTTACCAATTGCTGAGTCGACTTGGCGACTGTTCAATTAATATGATTTGATAGAGTGATTGTATATTGTTTAATGTCCCTCCCGATAAGTTTTCACTCATATGGAGGCACCAACATTGCCGGTGAAGGGCTGCAAAATTTAGGCTATGCTCAGCGATTACGGCCTTTGAGCAGGGGTGGGTTTTTTTATCTGCCACACCTGCTGTGACACGGAGCCTCGGTTTTTTCCGGTTTCATCGAAAGGACCACCCCATTTAGTCGCCTCTTACGACATGCAAGGGGTTTTGAGGACCTTTTCTAACCCGGATGCCCACAATTTCGACAAATTATAACCTGATATTAAAGAATTACTGGTCTACTCAATGTGAGCAGAACACGTTGATTTTCTAATGCATATTTATGAAAGAATGCCGTTCATGGTGGATGTGTGCAAGCGCGCGAGAAAAATATTAGAAACACCATGGAAGATGAGGGTTTCGTTTACAGTATATAGTCGTACTGACGAGTGATTTCATGTTAAGTACTGCTCCACATAAGAGTCAAGCAGGTCGTATAATAGGCGTGGTACATGAATACATGTATCTTAAAACTGAGAAATTTCTGTTTAAAAACATTTATTTCAGTGTAATATACCTATCAATGGTAAAAAAATACCTTGTCCTTCATTTAGTGTATGATTCTAGGTCTGAAACCAAATGCACGTTCTTGTATGAAAATAACTGAATATGTGCTATGTTCAGAATTCAATAAATCATATTCCCAAATGAATATTAGAAAGTTTAAATTTCTAGGTAATTACTATATTCATATTCAATCCTGAGGAGCATCTAAAATTTTGTGTAAATCGATGTAGGCATAGAAATCGACTTCTAAAATTTTATTTTTAGAAAACACCATTATTTGCCGTACGAGTTATGTTCCTTCAGTACACAGAGTGTAGGTGGCGGTTAAAATCATGATGATAGCATCCACTTATGCCCCTGTTGAACCTATCACATATTTACACCGGAAACAAATCTAGTTTATTTGAAATATTGTTCAAGAGCAATTTCGTGCCATTTGAGATAGTGAGAAGTTGGTGAACGTGAACTTACATACTTGCCATCTGTGCTGGCATTCGGATTTAGACCGTTAAATCAAGGCTTTGAATACTGTTTGTGCTACCCACAGATACAGTCGTGGAATGCATTATTTCCCCATGGATACACTATGGAACGCCAAATCAACATATATTCAAATATTTGAACCTTATCTTCAAATAATTGTACCTATCTTCAAATGAATTAAAGATAGGTATAATTGAATTAAACCTATTTTAATTCATTTGGAGATAGGTACAATTGATTTGAAGATGGGCATAATAGAATTGAAGATACATGTACGTACAAATGCCATGAATTAAAGGGAAAGGCAATCCAAAAAGATTACATGATAAAAGATAGGATCAATTATATGATAAAAATTTGTCATACTATTCTATTGATATACGACCTAGATAAGCTTCAGTAATAATTTGAAAACGTTAAAAATTGAAATTCCCGCCATCTATAGAGGCTGTCATGACGTGGAACTCATTTGTTTTCAAGACCCCAAAACTCAAATATTTTGATGTCACACCATCTGTTCCTGTTTTGATGAGATTCTAAGATCATCAAATATTTGCATGTGGTAGATTTTACGAATAAATAGGTTGATGCCTTCCTGTAAAGCTGTTAATTGCACTGATGTGAAGGGGAGATGGGGAAAAAGTTGGGTGGGTTTTTTTCTCTCGAAATTCCTGACCCAAGCAATTCATCTGAAAAGAAAAGACTATATGTAAACTGTAAAAAATTTGTATGAAGAAACGTGTACTGTCTGCCTGGTCTGCTACTTGACTTAACGTCTTCTTTTCTCAGTTTCTTCTTGCGAAATAACGGGCTCAAATCTATACGGCTCCAATCTTAACTGTTCGTGACTTGTCAAGTTTACAGTTCTGCTGATGAAATAAACCGGAATAGACGGTGTGACGTCATAAATTAAACTTCAATGGCCGCTCTCTTAGCGGCGGGTAATTCAAAATATATGATAGATTAATATTGATTCAATCGTTAAGCAAGGATTTTTGTTGTTAAAGACTGTTATTTATGATATCAGTAAGTATACCTTCATTCATAAAAGCAACAATGTGGTTAGGGTTGTCCTTCTCTTTAAAAATAGGTATAATAGAATTGAATATAGGTGTAATTGAATTGAACCTATCTTTAATTATAAAGATAATGACAATAACAACTACTCCCCCAACAAATTCCAATACGTCATTTTTTGTTTCCGGTACGTCACTATTGGCGCGAAAGTGCAGTAGAATTGGTATATAATTTTCTCTCACACATGGCCATATAGGTATTTTTATTTAAATATATATTGCTATTTGCACATTTTAGATTTTGAAAATACCTTTATTTCTGCTTTCAACCTGGTCGTTGCTCTGCACGCTCTGTGCGTTTCCCTCCATCATGTCCATGATGGCTCTAGCTGTTAGAGGGAGCGTTCATTATTTTCCATAAAATGAATTGAACCTAAGCATAATTGAATTTTACCTATCTTCAAATTCCTTATGGATATGTTTTAATTATACCTATCTTTAAATCAATTGTTCCTATCTTCAAATGAATTAAAGATAGGTATAATTCGTTTGAACCTATCTTTAATTGAATTAAATATAGATGTAATTCATTTGAACCTAGGTTCAATTATTTAGAGATAGGTATAATTATTTACACCTATCTCTAATTCATTTAGACCTCTTTAATTCAATTGTACCTACATGTATTTTCAATTCATTTGAAGATGTGTTCAATTACTCAATATTTGAAGATAGGTTCAAACATTTGAATATATGTTAATTTGGCGTTCCATAAAACGAGTGGTTAGAGCATCGCGCTCAAAATCATACGGCCTCTCTTCCACCAATAAATACTGGGCGCCACCAGATAACTGAAAATTCGTTGAGTGTGGCGGAAAACAGCAAACAAAACAAAAATACAGCTTACAAGACAGATTCACAAATATGTCTTATTGTAATATGATAGTACTAGTTCCAATGCTTGTTGGACAGCATTCAAATATTTGAAGATGAACGCAGGAATTTTTATCCATCATTAAAATATGCCTCTAAAATAGCCATTTTAGAATGTATCAAATACACCTCTTTTCCAGACAGAAATAAAATCATAATAGAAATATTCAAACCATTAACTAAATATCAAACTGAGTAACAAACTACTACAAATTATTATTTTATGATGATTTCATATGAAATCAAACAACTAAATCCAGCATATTTGAATGAAAATTGTCATTTTTCACGTAAAAAGTGTCTATTTTGTGACCTGAATGATATGCATGTGTTGCCATGGCAACGGAGTTGCATATCAACCAAACTATAATGGTTTTACATTGCTTATTTGAGATTAAGTTGACGTACCATTGAAGAACGGTGACAGTGCGTGCTGGATCCTATATTTAAGTGGTTACAGAGAATGGCTGTTGATGAAATATCATTATAATTTCAAATGATATTTTAAGTAATGGGTAGGTATTTACACCAAAAGAATGTATTTACAACTATAACTAAAATTAATGATTTTATGACTGATATTGTTGGATATATCCAGTCTTGGGTTTTACGAATTTTTTTACCTTATAAAATGTTGAAAAGGGGGAAAATCCTAATTTGACTCATTATTGATTATCTCCCATAATCATGGACATTGACCAGATATTACAATTAACATTAATGTATTTTTTAGTATCAACAGTTTTATAAACCCTATATTTCATTACAATACATTTATTTTAAAACAATATCAAATTTTTGCATTATTTGATTTTTAAATCTTACTGTTATAGCATGAAATAATTGGATAATAGCTATTGGATATGTCTTAAACTAGGTAATCATTACTATGGAAACCAGACAGGTGTAAGAAAAAAAATTAAGGTTAATTTTCACTGCTAAAGGCAAAAGGTAGCACCATGCCAAGTTTCATCAAAATCAACAGACCTTGATGTCCCAATCCCTGCCTGACTCTTATATAGAGTAGTATTTAAACATGAAATGTAACTCGCCCTCCATTGTTTAAAATGGTTCTCTCTACCCTGTTTTTGTCTGATTGGTTTTTATCTTTGAATGTGTCCCGCCAACAGCATGCAGGACGTCCATACTTTCACGTCGCCATGTAATTGTTGACTTTCGAAATTCTGCGTGCAACGTCACGTGATCATGAATATTTTGAAATGGGGCGTTCACGATCCGATTTGGAGAACACATGATTAAATAGGAAATTAGCTTGATTACCTTTAAATCCGATTGAGTTAAAATTGTATAATATGCATAGTGTATAGCGTATATAGCTTGATCTAAACCACATGTTTTCTATTCCAACTATATTAATATCCAAAGATTACGGCTTAGATAGCTTTAAAAGCTAGTACAATTAAACATGTAAGTTATTGTGATTAAACATTGTAAACTAATAATAAATTTAACATATTAGTACGATTACCAAATACGGTTAGACATGTAAGCTCGTACATTTAAACATATGAGCGAGATAAATATGATTAAACATGTGAGCTAATACAATTAAACATGAAAGTCAATACAATAATCAAACATGTGAGCTAATATAGAATAAAGAGTTCGGCAAACACAGACTCCTGGACATATCAGAGGTGGGGTTAGGAGCCTAGGAGGAGTAAGCATCCCCTGTCGACCGATCACACCCGCTGTGAATCCTATGTCCTAATCAGGTACATAGAGTAATTCGTACTCAAAATAAGTGTACCAAGAACGGCCAAACGATTAGTGTGAAAGACGCCAGACGGCATTTGAACCAATGATAGGTTGTATCGGTCAACTAGATCGTTATAACGACCATAGAATTTGCAAAATACTGACTTTAAACGATACTGCTAAAACCCCTGTAACATAATCTTGTTTGTCAATGGCCTGCTTCGATTTAAACACTGATCATACGCAAAACAAGCTCTCGTGTATCGAATCAGTTGAGATATAAAAACACCATATGCAGGTTATCATGGAATATTGCTACATGTATATAAATATGGGAAGTTGACCATGGAGAAGCTGAAATCATCTCGTTTATCATAGCGTTTAGTTGTTATTTTCAATAAGATATTTAAGTATTTCGAGTTCACAGGGACATATCGAATCGACATATGAATGGAAATTATTATTGTCAATGGATAAAACGTCGTTGATATATCTAAATGTCGAGTTGAAGGCCGCAGCAAGATATTTTTTCTTCTCACGTAGAAGCTTTTGAATAAATTGTGTCTCAAAAGAATATAAAAACAGGTCAGCTAACAAAGGACCACAATTCGTGTCCATGAGAATTCCTACAGATTGTTGGAAGACCTGATCATCAAAGACTACGAATATGTCGTCAATGAGGAACTCCAGCATGTTTTTTTTAACTTCAGAATACTTCTGCGTGGAATTAGGGTGGTGTTTAACAAAGTAATTTTTGGGGATGACTGATCACTAGATACGAATATTTCCTTTTTCCATTTTTGTTGAAGAAGCAACTGTTTATGATGTCAAAAAGTCTAGTCTTTAATTCATCGTGAGGAATGGTCATGTGAAGTGTTGAAAAGTCATACATTTTGCTGTTGTTGATTTGAGGAAAGTTCTGCAATTTCAGATTTACAGAAAGTTCTTTAGAATATTTGAGAATCAACATTTGATTTACACCACTTCTTGCATACGTTTGAAGTTTCTCCTTCACAACTCTTAATAATTCCGTGAGGAGCAAAGATAGGGACTTGGTAGAACATTTACTCGATCCAGCAATACATCTTTCTTTGTAAGGGTTTTTGTGAAGTTTAGAAATCCAGGGTAGGTACGGTAAATCATATTCATCCATCCCATTGACTAATATATCAAATATGTCTAAACTGCGCAGTGGGATTAAGGTGTCTTTAGTAAAATTAAAACAAAAATCATAAAAGGTACTTCAGTGCACTCCATATTATATGACGTAACAATATAAAAATACGTCACGATGTACAGGTCTATAGTTGTATCACGGGTGAAATATCATATATCTTCTCGCCATTTACTACCGTTATGCAGTGTTCAAGCTGTATATGTGTAAATCTGTTTGCCAGATGATTTTTCCCGGTTTTCTTTGATGATATACAAGTCTCATATTTTCATATATATAGCATGGACTAAAGTATTCTTTATATTACATTGTGACCTTAAATGATATTTTATTTCGGTCAAGGTATATTCCTAGAGGTAATAATTGCAGATTTATTATTTTCATATGCTGTTCGTTATCTTCACCTATTCATACGGAAGTTAGGATATTGTGCCTCGTTTTGATAAGATCTGGCAGTGAATGTGGGAAATACCCAACCTTTGAGTCGAGATTATGGAAAAGGCTAAACATGAGGGAATATTGTACCGGTCTGGATCACTTTTTAAATTTACCAAAGCAATGTCGACATATCAAGCTCAAACTCCAAATTATTTGCATTTTTCACATGTGCCGATGTGATAAACAACTGAAATTCTAGCGGATAAAATTAGCTCTACCTCACTTGTATGATGACGTAATAGTTAAGCGATAGTAATTTCCTCATGTGATACGATGTTTGTTTATGTATTGTCAAACGATTTCAGTAAAAATATGCGACGCTTGGAAGAATTCTAGTTTAATTTGAATATGCTGTTATTACTTGTTATTTTACTCGGGTCACCTTAAACCCACTGTGTGAAGCATGGTTTTGAAGCATTTTCTCTTTTAAAATATCAGTTGGAATATAAGTACAAATACAAAATGTGGAATTAATGCCAAGTTCGTTTAAAATACAGTTGTAAACATCAACCTTACAAACAAACACAACATTCTTGCAGGCTTTGTCAGCTTCAACCAAAACATATTTCTCATGTAACCTATCTAATTCTTTGATCACTTCTGGTTTGCTAAACACAGAAGGATAAATGGTGCGTACTTTTGTTTTGATGTGTCTAATACGGGATTTTAATACTCCTCTTATACTTTTAATCCATTCTGACAATGTATCATGTTCTTCTTTTTCATATTTGGCACATCTTCGACATAATTCACAACAGAGATGAAGTCCTGTCGTCAATTGAAAGACCAAGGTTCTTTGAATTATTTAGGACCTTTTAAGATAAGTGATTTCAGGTCCTCATTCTCAACTATATCAACATAACCAGTAATGACATGTCCAGCTGGACTATAGTTGAAAAAAGACGTAGAACAAGACCACGTGGGTGGATTACGTATAAGATGGTCTATATGTAGGCACTGCAAAGTTTGTTTACAATTAAAAAGTTTGGATGCAATAGTAGAAGTATATTTGTTGGAAATACAGGGTGTAAACTTGAACTTGAAATATTTTGGAATGCAAAACTGACTTTTTTTTATGACGGCATCTATTCCTTTGTTAGTGAGTTTAAGGAATTGGCAGTTTGATTCTGAGGAATATCGCCCATGACCCGTGGAGGTTTAAAGAGCCTGTAAGGGACAATATCCATAATTATAGAGTTCAGTCGATATTCTGTTGTTGAAAAATCCAAGTATGGACTAGCTTTGGCTTCTTCAAATAACGTATTCAAAACACTCAATGAAATATAGTAATGTGTTGTGCGAATATCATATGGACCTAAATGACTGTTGACGTAGGGTAAAAAACCAAGTATCACAATATTATCAAATATCCACCACAAGATATTGAACATACAACACACTATATTGAACATACGTCACAAGATTATCGAACATACATCGCAAAATATAGAATATGTATCACACGATTATCGAATATATATCACAAGATATTGAAAATACATGTACATCACAAGATTATCGAATATACACCACAAGATATTGAACATACATCACAAGATTATCGAATATACATCACAAGATATTGAACATACATCACAAGATTATCGACCTTGCATCACAAGATTATCGAACTTGCATCGCAAAATTATCGAATATATATTACAATATATTGAATATACGTCACGAGATATTGAACATACATCACAAGCTTATCGAATCTATACGTCACAAGGTACTGAACATACAACACAAGATATTGAACATACATCACAAGATTATCAAACATGCATAATAATTGCATAGCTGAAAATAAACGACCAATTCCTACAAATATATCTAGTAGATGTAAATACAATAGTATAATGATAGTAAAAAAAAAAAGGAGAATGACAATACAAATTAAATATCATAGACTGTTCTTAGTTCAAGAGCTTTGCAAATTAATTTTCCTAAGTTACAAAGTTCTGAAACATTGTTCACACTTAATAGTTGTATACATTTGAACATGGAGGGTTTACTCCAATAATACCTTTTCACTAATTTAGCTCTAATCTGACAATATACAGGACAGACTAACAAAAAGTGGGATTCATCCTCAATTTCAGTGATACATGTTTTACAAAACCTTTTTTCACGTGGTACATTTTTATGTCTGCCAGTTTCTATGGATAAATTATGTGATGATAACCTTATTTTGGTAATACCCTTTTTGTACCATCTAGGAATAGATTTTTCTAGGTAATATTACAACCAAAAATTACGGCTTTGCATTTTCACAGATATTGTACAAACATTCATATGCAGCATTAAATACACAATTTTCAGACTGCAATAGTTTAAACCAAAACTTGAACATTCTCAAAATACGAACGTGATACAATGGTAAATGCCCTGTTTCAAAATTTCCTTGGTTGTATTAGTGTTTTACGAACACAATTGCAAATTTAAAACAATCCAGGTGAACCTTTTCAATGCTAGGTCATATCCGTAATTCAAAATGCTACAGACATAAGTATCGAAAAGGGAAAACAAGGTACAATGATTTAAATACAATTGTTTTATGGTTGATGTAAGGGCAAATGATGATTTGCTACTTTGTAATACTTACATACAACACAAAATATCAAACATAAATCACACGATTATAGAACATATATCACAAGATATAGAATATGCATCACAAGATTATCGAATATATATCTCAAGATGTTGAAAATCCATCACAAGATCATTGAATATACATCACAAGATATCAAACATACACCACAAGATATCAAACATACATCACAAGATATCAAACATACACCACAAGATATCAAACATACATCACAAGATATCAAACATACACCACAAGATATCAAACATACATCACAAGATACATCACAAGATATCAAACATACATCACAAGATATCAAACATACATCACAAGATACATCACAAGATATCAAACATACATCACAAGATATTGAACATATGTCACAAGATACTGAACCTACTTCACAAGATGTTGAACATATGTCACAAGATAAAAAAAAAATGGACTTTTGGCATTTATATTGCCACGTTAGCTTGTTCTCTGTCGATAACCGCAATACAAGAATTTTTAATATCTCGTACAGTCATTTTGTTAGTTTAATGGTGTTCGACAATATCTTAATTTTTAGGACAGATAAAATAGTTCTTGTTAAAGGTGCACTCACCTCATCTCGCTAAAAGGTGCACTCACCTCATCTCGCTAAAAGGTGCACTCACCTCATCTTGTTAAAAGTTCACTCACCTCATCTTGTTAAAGGTGCACTCACCTCATCTTTGCAATCAGTTCTGTTTGCTTTAACTTGTTCCATTCTTTGCAATCCGTAGTTAGGACCTGCGTTATAAAGATGAAATGATTATATCTAGAATTTGATTCTTCATTAAAACGTTTTGATTGTCATGTTTTAGACAATTGTAAAGTGAACGTCTTCGACAACCCCCCCCCCCTTTCCACTTAAACTTGAAAAGTGATGCTACGTGTATGTGCCTCATTAAACATTTTAGCAATTTAATCCGAATTTAACGTCAAGATGCAAAATATCATTGTTGTGAAAACATTTTAATTGAAGCGAAACAATATTTTCTGTCGAAAATATGAGTGAGGATATTTTTTGTATTCAGATTATTAATTCACGCTAATAATGAATAACAGAAATGTATACTTCGTGCACAGGGGAACAAGGGATGACACGAAAATAGGATACAGGTTGTAATGAAACTAACTTCCAGCTTTCGGAAACTTGCGGGGGTGTTTATATTTAGACGAAAAATTCTAAAAAAAAAAAAAAAAAAAAAAAAAAAAAATTACGCAAATAACGGTATTTAAAACGGGATTTGTTATTTTTTTTTTTTTTTTTTTTTTTTTGTAATATTTTATTTCAGCCTGATTTTAAATGCAGTGTACAACACTCCAGTCCAAAAAACTCATTAATTCGAACATAAAAGGATTGGACTACGTTACTTTCATTGCAGGAGTTATCTTTTCCTGTGCGTGATCGACGACAACGCAGACAGCTTGAATTATTTTCGTTTATAAAACTCATTAAATTAAATATGAAAGGATCGGACTACGTTGGACTTGTATTACGAGATGTTTAACGCCCTTTGGATAGGAAAATTCGATCTGTTTCTTAAAACTAAGGTGATTTTGAGATTTGTTTACAACCGGTATCCTATTTTCATGTCATCCCTTGTTAGATATTTATATATAGATTGAGAACAAAATGGATAAGAAGCCCCTGTGCTTCGTGTATTGTATTTTGGTTTCATATTTCTATATATTATTTGACACAAAATTAAACTTTCGAAATATAAAAAAGTATAAGAACATATAAAGAGGGAAAATATCTGTTAAAAGTCTTCTCAAAATCTACAGGGTACAAGCTGTCAAATATATATATATATGCGAATAGCCTTCTGCTACAAATAGTCAGTCTTGTTAAAACCATTCTACTTAACCCACATGGCTAAGGCTGCACAAAATAACAGGTTTCCAAATTTCTTTTGAAAACCCCCGAGAATAGATTTCGTCGGATTAATATGCAGTATCCTCGTATACCCCATGGATGCATGGTGGGCTGGGATAAGAATCCAAACATTACACAAAGAATTACAAAAGAATTTAAAAATATATCCACGAGAACCACAATGGAACAGATTTTCATGCAGTGTAAATTCAAGTTCTTTTCAAACCTGGGCCAGGTCACAATGGGAGGTAGGACAAGGAGGTAGTGTTTCAATGCCTTTATCATTTAAAAGACATATTCAGTGCCGGTGTTATATAAAAACCAAATACATCTAGAGAGAGCAGAAATAGGTGTACTAAAATTGTAAAATTTCGTAACCTAGGGATAGATTCCAAATCCATGGCTGGGGCAATATAATTACATATATACTATTAATGTCCGGGGCAATATAATTATATACTATTAATGTCCGGGGCACTATGATTATATACCATTAATGTCCGGGGCAATATAATTATATACTATTAATGTCCGGGACAATATAATTATATACTATTAATGTCCGTGGCAATATAATTATATACTATTAATGTCCGGGGCAATATAATTATATACTATTAATGTCCGGGGCAATATAATTACGGGTATATACTATCAATGTCCGTTACATTCGATAAACTTCATCTATAATTTTACTTATGCTAGATAAAATTGTAAATTTCGGGATCCCTGTAGTAAGGGATCTAACTCTAGGGCGGGTCCAAAATAGTTATGTTAATATAGCATTACATTATGTAAAATCTGCCATCACTATGGCTCTTTTGGGGGTATTGTGTTTAAGAGGCTGTCTACGATAGAACCATGCAAAATCAAAAAATTATTATGGAAGGTGTTGTCAAATTTTCAGAGCTTTTTATGATATTTCAAAAGTATTTTACTAGTTATATCATATTTTGTGGCAAAATCGATGAGTACCCCCCGAACTAACACCTAATGGGCCGTTCTATTTTTAGCACAATATACACATCAATTTCATGCATAAATGGGGTAATTTCAGCAAGTCATTAAAATATCAAAAGCAGAAAAATCACATATAATTTCAGTTCCGCATAGTCTATTCGAACGGTATCTTTGAATTGGTGAACATAACTTTAAAATTCATTCTCCAGATTTAAGTCGTGTAGTGTTTGAACTAGTAAGTTTATGTAACTTTCAAATTAAATGCTATTTTTAGTGAGTCATAAAACCCCAAGAAACGCTTAAAATAAATAGTTTCATGGTTTAAAACACAGATTTATGCAGAAATTATCACTACTAAATGGGAATTTGGTTGCAAATAAATAGAAAGTAATTTCTTTGGGGTATAAAATTCGGAAATTTTATCAAAAAATTATCTCCCTTTGTGGAACTCTCATGGGAAGAAGGTAGGGAAGAATGATTCATAAGGCAGATGACAACAACATGGAATGGGTGGAAAGTGATGGAAGATAAATTTATAGCCTTGGTGAAAATTTCAAGGAAAGAGGGAGTTTATTTACATCAGGATTGCAAGAAGTATACTTCAGCACAGTTGAGATTTTTAAATGTCCATCAGAAATTGTGTGAATTCCAGAATCATTGTTCACTGCACTGCACGGCTGATGTGCATCAACTATGAATATGATCTAGACTTAACAGACATCATCATGCCTATGCCAGTCATAGACATTGACATTGAATAAAGAACAACATGTTGTCACCCATTACATGACAAATCTAACTCAGATGTGAAAGGGGGGGGGGGGGTGACTCCGTGACTCCAAAGCCGATAGATCTGCCACATTGCTCAAGCTGCCATTGATTCTGGTAAGTTAACTTTTTTTTATCTTCCTGCACTAACAGATACTGAAATATGCACTTGTGCATAAATACTCATGGATGAAATTTTTAAAATTTTACTTCTATTTGAAATTTTTAAGATATCAATTTCCTCAATGCACAATTTTCTAGATTAAAATACTGTTACAACATATTTAGGAAATACAATGAAATTTTAATATATGTGTTTGGTGTTTGCAGACAAGGCAATACATTGAGAAACACAAAAGTTGGGTCCAGATTAAGACAGATGTAAAGAAAGAGTTGAAAGGTATGATGCAAACAAATGTCTGAATAAAATCCAATAGGAATTTAAGTAACACCTTCTAGGTTAACAACTAACATATATACACATGTAAGTTGATAGAATTATAGATGGAAACTGAATTAAGTCAAACAAATAAAGTACAAATTCAAGTCCAGGATTTTTCTGGAGAATGACTTATGTAAGAGCAATTTATATTGTAGTTTTTAGACATTTTTTAACTTTTAAAGAAAATGATAATAGAAATGATTGAAGGGAGGGGGTGTGCATTAATATTAATGTAACTGTAGTTTCACTACTAGCTTGTTTTTGTTTTTTGTTTGTTCTATAAACAGAAAATGTATTTAGCAGTGCATATTGGAATCAAGATAATTTTAAAAATCAGTTTTGGAATAAAATCAAATGACATTAAATATTTATGTATGAGTTTATGGAGATATTTGTGAGATCTGTGATTAATGAATTGAAAATCAGATAGAAGTAAGATTTTATTAATGATTCTGTTATTTACATTGTATCATGTTTATTGCACACTTAATATAAATGTAGGTTTAGGTAATGTGGAATGCTTCTAATCACTTTGAAACTTTCCTATGATTTCGATAAATAGAATTTTGTTTGATGTAAGACAACAAGTTCACATTATAGATGTAGCATATACCATATGTATATGTAGTATTGTATAAATATCTATGTATACAAATAAAAAAAATAAACTTAAGAGTATATAAGATATTTGTTTTAATTAAAACCTTGCCTATAGTCAAGAGCCCTACAGTGAACAGGCCAAATTAAAGAATATGTGTGGTTCCGGTTACCCGACCGTCCCTAGTTTTTGCCCCCGACCCTAAACATTTTTTTGATCATTTCCAAAATCAGTTACCGTATTTTGCCGAATATAATGCACACCTTTTTTCAAGATTGCATAGTATATACCACAATATATATAGGCTTTTGACCCGTTTTCCTTCAGCCAATATATAGATACCACTAAAATGTTAACTGTAAACACTTATTACAGGTCATCTAACATTAGACAGAAAGTGACTTAGAACTAAAGAGTGCTTACATAAACAATAGTGCAAATTTCAGGTTGTTTGAATATAATAAGCGATCACCCTCCTTATTTTTGAAAAAGTTGAATAGATTTAAAAACTTGGAAGGGCTTGAAAACAGTACTCTAGTTGAAATATCATTTCCTACGTTCATACTCAAAAACATAATTTTGGCAATTGCACCGATTTTTTCCCCCTGTAGAAGTTACTTTTTTTGCTAAAGTTTTTGACCTTGTGACCTTAAATTTGGAATTTGACTCAAATTTTAAAACTGGGTGAATGATAGGCTATCATATTTCATATTAATAATCCTTGTAACAAGACCTCTCTTTTCGTATCAAATTTTTTTTACCTTGTTTATTGTTCTTTGTTGCCATTAGTGTTTCACATTTTGTGTTACTTTGAGTTTTATGCTTCAGGCAAGCTATGTTTAAGCAACTTAACCCCGTGGTTAGACAACCTACCCCTTGTTTAGACAACTTGACCCATGAAATATTGTTTTTTATGTGAACACTAGAAAATAAAACACCATCTATAAATCAATTAATTGTCAAGTTTTTAATTTTATTACATCACAAAGAGTATATCAGTGCATACTCATTTGAGATAGAAAATTCTCACAATGAAATGAAAATCTTTATCTCGATCTCTAAATTCAAATTTAATGATTAAAAGAGGTGTATATGCATATTATTGTGTAATAAAAACTGAACAAATTGCAAGGAGGATTTTAATACCAAAAGATGAGTTGCTGAAATTGTAATTTATGGTTAAACGTGGCCATAAAACTAAAAACTTTTCTGGTTATTTAACGTTCAAAACACGTGTGATGCTAATATGTCTGGGTTTTCTATATGACCGGGTGGGGGGGGGGGAGTGTCCTGAGAAGAGGCAAACTCATGCAATAATAAGAATTGTTTTGTTATTTTGCAGATGTGTTCTGAAGTAAGACAGCCATACCCCTGCTTTCCAAGGAACCAAACAATTACTTTCCTTGTATTGACATGGTGAAAAATGGGGAGTGTCCAGAAAATGACGAAGACCTCCAGAATGTCATCAGTGATATTGTTGCAATTGAATGTAGCCAATTATTATCCAATATATATTATCTATGACTGAACTCATAAGTGGTTAAGGAAAATGTTTTAATTTTTTATTCAGGTTATTTAATCCTTTAGGTTGAAATAAATATCTACTGCTTGGAGGTTATTTTACATCTCTCAGGATTTTCTAGATGTCAGATTTCCTAAAACTCACACTTTTGTTTCATTTTTTTTTTTTTTTTGAATAAATGTACAGAAAAATTGAATATTCTTCTATGGGATATTTTTGCCAATAGTTTCAGTTGAAAGTTGCAACAACAACAAAAACAAAAACAAAACAAAATAAACAAAAAAAAAGAAAAGAATTGCAATGATTAAATCTGTATGTTTATAATGAATGTGTCTTTCATGATCTTGTATGTGACGTTCATGAATTTTTGACATTACCTGACTTACAGTGGAATATCACCCCCCCCCCCCCCCCCCCCCCCCCCATCCTTTATGGCTTTACTTACAATAAAACTAAATGATCATGTATATGCAGAGTGAATTTAAAACATGAGAGATATATCATATGTTGTAATTGCCTGCTGAATTTGATAGAAAGCAAAAACGCTTTGAATACACGATTCTTGTATATGACTACAATAAATGTACTATTTATTGGTGGAAGGTAATGGTGGAAGATTTTTTTCAAAATAACCCCTCTCCCTTCAATATTGGGTCAAAGTACAACAAACAATTATTTTCACCCTTCATTAATGCTCATGCATGACATGTGCAATGATATTATTACGTTATCTGAAGATTTTAACTCTACACAACCAACATTATTACCCCACCCCCTTTTTTTCTTGCATAAACCCCCCCCCCCCCCCCAATATACCACTAAATTTCATTTGCAACCAAATTCCCTTTAACATATATTAGAAATTGATAGGTTCTACACATGTATCAAATATGATGTCTATTGAAGCGTTTCTTGGGTAACTATACCTGTTTCAGTGCAAATAGGTGAAATTAGGTAAAATTTCAGCATTTCTCTCATTTTAAAACTTTGATATTTTATTGCACTGTGTATTAAATTTGATTGTTTATGTGTTATTAATTCCTATCTGTCTCTGCAATATCATGAAATATGTATCATTAAATTGCAAAACATGGGTTTTGCATTAAACCAAAAAGAAGAGTACATTGTCTGATTTTTTTTAATAGATCTAAATATAGAAATGGGGAAAACCAAGTGTTTCTCGTTTCCATGGTTACCGATCAAGTGGAATGAAAATAATTATTTTTACGTTCAAGTTATGTTATCTAAAGCATATATACCAAGTTTCATGAAATTCCGACACATGTCCATCAATAGCCATTTGCATGGTTCTATCGTAGACAGACTCTTAAGAAAAAATTATGTTGTAGAATACTTTTGACTATTGAAATTTAGCTTAGATATGCAGAGCATGAATATCATTATAGACTATATAGTGTTTGGAGCTAGAGATATCTTTAACTATTACTCGGTGACCAATAAGGCTTGTGGGCCTGTTGATTTTAATAAGGCTTGTGGGCCTGTTGATTTTTAGTCAAGTGGTTCTTGAAAACCAGATTATTTAAACCATCCACTATATCCCCATTTAGAAATCTGAAAAATGTGATCATTTACATCATCTATATTGAATCCCTTTTATCCAAGGATAAATTAGTTATTGTTGGGCATTGGTTTTGTAGAAGAAATTGAACATGTGAAAAATCAATAAGCTTATCCACGAACGTTTTTGACAACTCTAGTATATCTAAAAGTCGCGGGTTCAAATCCCGCTTGTTCCTAGGTCACGTGAAACCTGAGCCCAAACATAGATGGATACTGCTCCCTCACTAAACGTTCGGTATGTGAGAGTAGTGGGTCTTCATACCGCAGTACCATGTGACTGCAGGGATTGAGACGATCACTCTCCCAAGAACAATTATATTGTAGTAATCCCTGAATAATTTCTCAGATAAAAGTAAAAAACTTTATATTCAGCCATTTCTCAGCTACATAATCCACAAACTGTACATGAATTTGGCTTTAAGCACCCCCATTGACCAAATA
Source organism: Ostrea edulis (assembly GCF_947568905.1). NCBI lineage: Eukaryota > Metazoa > Mollusca > Bivalvia > Ostreida > Ostreidae > Ostrea > Ostrea edulis. Next base: position 59,758,471 of record NC_079172.1, read on the forward strand.
TTTTCAACTCATGATATAGCACATCTTGGGTGGGGGGGGGGGGGGGGTCAATTGAGCAAAGAATACATCACATTTCCGAACTCACTTATCAAAACGCTTTAAAATTGTTTTATTAATGGCTAGTACAACGAAAACACAGACATTGGTGATTTGAGTGCGAAATATCTCAGTGTTTTTCAACATGCAAAGCAATCTAGAATAATAATTGAAATTACTTCATTCAAATAGCTTGTTAATTCACCAACCTATAGTGAACAGCCAGTATTCTTTGTTCCCGTCTCTTGTTGAGTTGCAACTCTGTGAAAAGGAAATTAGCATGGATATTATTAACATTGTAAATGCAGTTTTAAAATAAACGGATAGGTAATGTATAAATGTAACTCAATGCAGACAAAATACATTAAGTGATCAAGCTGGGATTCAACATTTCAATACCAGCTTAACACGTGACATCGCTGAGTGAACGGGCCGATATTCGAATCGTCAAACTCGGCGGCAGCTTCACCTGATAAACCACTGAATGATTGGGTTAGTAATCGAATTATCGACCTTTCGGTGCTAGCTTCACCTATTACACAACCAAATTATTGAACTGGGAATCGAATTGTCGATCTTTCAGTGTCACCTCAACGAATTGAATCACCTAATAATCGAGCTGGAATTAATATAAACTGACTGCTTGGTGCCAAAATAACCCGTGATTCGCATCGTCGACCTATTGAGATCAAATTAACCATCGTGGTGGTTTTCACTGTTCTCTCCAACAATTTGATAAAAGGCACAACTTTTTATAAACTATATAAAAGGTGTGAAGACGAATTAGGCAGTGATTTGAATTCGAGTATTCCACGTATCCCCTGTTTTTAAATGCTCCTTAATGGCGTTTTTAAGCGTGTCTGTATAATGAGAACGATTCTATTTGAGGATTTTCACACATTTAGAAATGTCACCTGCTTTAGCTGAAGTGCGACAAATTTGACCGCAGCAGTGTGGGTTCTTTATTGTGCCAAAGCCTACCGTGATTTCCATTTTTAAAGTCATATTCTAAAGATCCTTGACTTTCACTATTATTTCGGAGAAGAAATAAGTTTGACACGGCGCTAGGATTCAGACAACTCGTTACTGCGAGTGGTTAAAACATAGCTTGGAACATGTTACGTATAAGTTTAGCTCTTATTGATGATAGCGAGTGTATAAAACATAGCTTGGTACATGTTACGTATAAGTTAAGATCTTACTGGTGATAGCGAGTGGATAAAACATAGCTTGGTACATGCTACGTATAAGTTTAGCTCTTATTGATGATAGCGAGTGGTTAAAACATAGCTTGGAACATGTTACGTATAAGTTAAGCTCTTATTGATGATAGAGAGTGGTTAAAACATAGCTTGGTACATGTTATGTATAAGTTAAGCTCTTATTGATGATAGCGAGTGGTTAAAACATAGCTTGGTACATGTTACGTATAAGTTTAGCTCTTATTGATGATAGCGAGTGGTTAAAACATAACTTGGTACATGTTACGTATAAGTTTAGCTCTTATTGATGATAGCGAGTGGTTAAAACATAGCTTGGTACATGTTACGTATAAGTTTAGCTCTTATTGATGATAGCGAGTGGTTAAAACATAGCTTGGTACATGTTACGTATAAGTTAAGATCTTACTGATGATAGCGAGTGGTTAAAACATAGCTTGCTACATGTTACGTATAAGTTAAGATATTATTGATGATAGCGAGTGGTTAAAACATAGCTTGGTACATGTTACGTATAAGTTAAGATCTTATTGATGATAGCGAGTGGTTAAAACATAGCTTGGTACATGTTACGTATAAGTTTAGCTCTTATTGATGATAGCGAGTGGTTAAAACATAGCTTGGTACATGTTACGTATAAGTTAAGATCTTATTGATGATAGCGAGTGGTTAAAACATAGCTTGGTACATGTTACGTATAAGTTAAGATCTTATTGATGATAGCGAGTGGTTAAAACATAGCTTGGTACATGTTACGTATAAGTTAAGATATTATTGATGATAGCGAGTAGTTAAAACATAGCTTGGTACATGTTACATATAAGTTAAGATCTTATTGATGATAGCGAGTGGTTAAAACATAGCTTGGTACATGTTACGTATAAGTTTAGCTCTTATTGATGATAGCGAGTGGTTAAAACATAGCTTGGTACATGTTACGTATAAGTTAAGATCTTATTGATGATAGCGAGTGGTTAAAACATAGCTTGGTACATGTTACGTATAAGTTTAGCTCTTATTGATGATAGCGAGTGGTTAAAACATAGCTTGGTACATGTTACGTATAAGTTAAGATCTTATTGATGATAGCGAGTGGTTAAAACATAGCTTGGTACATGTTACGTATAAGTTTAGCTCTTATTGATAATAGGATTGGGGTAACAGGAGGAGTAGAGTAAAATATGTTATTTAATAGTCACAGTTTTGAATATTAGTTTCAGAAAAAATACAAATATGAAATAAGCTATATTGAGGCTGAACACTGACAAATAAAACATTGTTACAGGCGTTTCAACAGTTTTGTTTAAAGTCTGCATTTCGCAAATTATATGGCCGTTATGACGATCTAGTTTGCCAACACAACGTGTCAATGGGTCAAATGCTGCCCTACATGTTTCATATTAATTGCTAGACCGTTCTTTACCCAGATTTTGACTACAAATCACTCCGTATACCTGAACAAAATATAGGGCTCTCGGCGATTATGATCTGTGAAGATGGGATAGGTACTCCTCACAGGCACTTAATCTCACCTTTGGTGTGTTCAGGGGTCCACATTTGCCTTACTCTTAATTTTGTATTCTTTATAAGAGTTATGAGATTGATCAAAGTTCGTTATCTTCAACTTCTCACAGTCAATACCAGTCAAAAGCTAGATGTATGGAATGCATAACTTCAGTGGTAGGATCTAGTTCAATAGTAGGATCTAATCCAGAAGTCTCGTTTAGTAAGATCTAGGTCAGTAGGGTCTATTTCAGTAGCGAATCTAGTTCAATAGGAGATATAGTTCAATAAAAGATCTAGTTCAATAAGAGATATAGTTCAATAAGAGATTTAGTTCAGTTGTAGGATATAATTCAGTTGGATGATCTAGCTCAGTAGGGGGTCTAGTTCAGTAGGAGATCTAGCTCAGTGGGGGTATAGTTCGGAGGATCCATTTCAGTAAGATTTTGTTCAGAAGGATCTAGTATGAGAAATGTATGAGGTTCATTAAGAGGATGTAGTTCACTACCAGTAGGGGTATCTAGTTCAAAAGATTGTAGTGCAATAGTGGGATTTAGTTAAGTAGGGTGATCTTGTTCAGTAGGATGTAGTTCAGTAAAATCTAGTTCAGTAGGATCTGGTTTAGTAGGATCTACTTCAATTGGATCTAGTTTAGTAGGGATCTAGTTCTGGAATGGGATCTAGTTCAGTAGAGGGTGAAGTTCAGTAAGGATCTACTTCAATTGGATTTAGTTCAGGAGGAAGATCTACTTCAGTGGGGAATCTAGTTCATTAGGGATCTAGTTCTGGAATGGGATCTAGTTCAGTAGGATCTAGTTCTGGAATGGGATCTAGTTCAGTAGGGATCTAGTTCTGGAATGGGATCTAGTTCAGTAGAGGGTGTAGTTCAGTAAGGATCTACTTCAATTGGATTTAGTTCAGGAGGAAAATCTACTTCAGTGGGGGATCTAGTTCAGTAGGGATCTAGTTCTGGAATGGGATCTAGTTCAGTAGGGATCTAGTTCTGGAATGGGATCTAGTTCAGTAGGGATCTAGTTCTGGAATGGGATCTAGTTCAGTAGGGATCTAGTTCTGGAATGGGATCTAGTTCAGTAGAGGGTGTAGTTCAGTAAGGATCTACTTCAATTGGATTTAGTTCAGGAGGAAAATCTACTTCAGTGGGGGATCTAGTTCAGTAGGGATCTAGTTCTGGAATGGGATCTAGTTCAGTAGGGATCTAGTTCTGGAATGGGATCTAGTTCAGTAGGGATCTAGTTCTGGAATGGGATCTAGTTCAGTAGGGATCTAGTTCTGGAATGGGATCTAGTTCAGTAGGGATCTAGTTCTGGAATGGGATCTAGTTCAGTAGAGGGTGTAGTTCAGTAGGATCTAGTTCAGTAGAGGGTGTAGTTCAGTAAGGATCTAGTTCAGTAGAATCTAGTGCAGTAAGATCTAGTTTATTAGAAGGATCTAGTCCAGTAAGTAATAGTTCAGTAGAATGTAGTTCAGTAGGAGAATCTAGTTCAGTAGGATCTAGTGCAGTAGGATCTACTTTAGTAGGATCTAATTTATTAGAAGGATCTAGTCCAGTAGATAGTAGTTCAGTAGAAGGTAGCTCAGTAGGAGAATCTAGTTCAGTAGGATCTTGTTCAGCAAGAGGATCTAGTTCAATAGTGGGATCTAGTTCAGAAGGGGGATTTAGTTCAATAGGATGTAATGCAGTAGGAATATATAGTTCAGTAGGATCTAATTCAGTGGTAGAAAATATATTTTAACAGACTCTGATTTAAAAGGGTAATCTAGTTCAGTACAATTTAGTTCAGTAGGATCTATTTCAGTAGCATCCTAGTTCATTAGGGCATCTAGATTAGTCGAGGATCTAGTTCAGTTGGAGGATCTAGTTCGGTAAGAGGATCTAGTTCAGCAAGGGGTGTGGTTCAGTAGAATCTAGTTCAGCAGGGGGTGTGGTTCAGTAGGATCTAGTTTAGCAGAACCTAGTTTACTAGCATCTAATGCAGTAGAAGGATATAGTTTAGTAGGATCTTGTTTGATAAAAGGATCTAATTCAATAGAGGGATCTAGTTCAGTAGGATTTTGTTCAATAAGATCTAGTTCACTAAGGGAATCTAGTTCAATGTGATATCTATTTCATTATGATCTAGTTCAGCAGCATATATTTTAGTAGGTTGGTGTAGTTCAGTAGGATTTACTTCAGTAGGATCTAGCTCAGTAATATGATCTTGTTGAGTAAAATCTAGTTCAGTAGGATTTAGTTCAATAGGATTTAGTTCAGTGGGATTTACTTCAGTAGGGGGTCTAGTTCAGTGGAGGGTCTAGTTCAGTAGGATGATCGAGTTCAGTAGGTGAAACTATTTCAGTATGATTTAGCTCATTAAAAGGATCTACGTCAGGAAGAGGACCTCGGGAATTTGCCGGTTTTCATGAAGATTCTCAGCGAACAAACTTTGATATCGACATCCATAATAATAAATCACAGGGGTAGCATGTATCAACCTGCTTGTGCTTAAATGTTAGAAAAATTTTATGTGTACAAAAGTGGACACTTCATTCAAAATGGGTTGATAATGATGGTAAAATCTTGGAGGACCTGGTTTCTGAACATGGAAACATTAGATGTTGTAATGAAATAAAAGGAGTGCTTGGTACTAATAGCTTTTTAGATTATTTTCAAGTGATATCACAAATACCTTCAAAAGTCAAAAGAGATATCATTGTATTGAAAGACAGTAGAAATGATCAAAATAATGAACATATTGAAATACGTATTGTACAACAATTGTTGTCAACATGTAATGCTAAATTTTATATAAAATTTTGAAAGGAAAGGAATTTATAGCCCCAACCTCTACAAAGGATCAATGGGGAACCTTTACTGGATGAGCCCATTTCAGAAAAAGACTGGCATTTTCATTTTGTAAATGCGTCATTATGTACAAAAGAGACAAAAATAATTTACTTTCAATACCGAATACTGATGAATTACTACCAACTCCTTTCTAAACAAATTTTAAATTTCAGACAATAATTTATATATATGGTGTGTCCAGGGGTCTGTGTTTGCCCAACTATCTATCTTGTATTGCTTATAGGAGTTATGAGATTGATCACTGTTCGTTATCTTCACCTTGCATACATTTTGTAATTGTGAAGCAGAAACAATAATGGGCACTTTCTTTTATTATGTATGTCAACTTATTCTGGAATGATTTCGAGCAATGGTGAAAATAATCATAAAATTTCAGGAAGAATAGTTTTGCTTGGTAATACAGACTGTTTAGAAAATTTTCTTTTATTGGTTTCAGAAACGTTTATACATTATTCCAGATCACAAGGAATCATGTCAACATTTTCTGAGGCAGTGAATTTATTTAAGTACGACCAAAAAATGGAAGAATATTGTGAAAATATGTTTCAATGTAAAGCCAAAATACTTAGTAAATGGTAAATATACGATATTGTGTATAACAAGTGATGAAAAACCAAAGCAATATTGGCTATATTTGTTAGTATTATTTTTAGTATCAATTTGTTGATATGTATACATACATGTATTTTCAATACCTTTAAATCATGCTTAGCTGTCAAATACTAATTATGTAGAAAGTGTTTTTGTATGGAAGATTGAGTGTGATATCATGTATGTAGATGTTATCATGAATGTCTTGAAATAAAGAATTATAAAAAAAACTTTGATATCCAAGAGTTTCTTATAATATTTTCATTTTCGCTCGCATTAATAAAATTTACCGTAGTAAATCTGGAGTTTTCGCCTGCATCTGCCAATATTTACAATATGTACATGAGATGATTTTGTTCTTGTTTTATGTATGTAAAGTAGAGAGGAATGCCCATTGATTTAAACAGTGTGATATAATGTGATATAACGTTTAATTTTATACATAACGTTTTGTGGTCGTCCAGTTGTGGGTTGTTTGTTGTTTTTTGTTTTTTGTTGTTTTTTTTTTTTGTTTGTTAATTGATGTGGCAACATGTGCCTATCAAGAAAAAAATGTTGATTATGATTTTACCAAAATAATTTGTCAGCTTACATGTACCTAGATTAATTTGTAATATTATCTAATGCTATGATATTTTACCTGTTGGTTCTTCACATAGGGTCGTAGGGCTGATAATATAGGGGAAAGAAAGGGTTGATATTTACATTTCATGTTTTGGCAGCCATAATACTTTACTCGGATCGTAACTTCTGGTTTAGTGACACCTAAGCTATATGTGTGAAGTTTAGAATATTCGATTAGGTTATAGATTATACTTCCTTACAGAAGTTATTCAATAGCTTAAGGCTATATAATTATTTACATCTATTATGAAATAGTTCTTATATTCAATCAAAGTTGATGGAGCTACATTTGTTTACTTTATCGTCTGTATCTACAATATTTATACACCATGTTGTCATATACTTAACGTAAAGCACAGAGGTATTTCCTAAACATTAAGAACCTAATTCAATTTGTCTAATTCAGTTTATCGATGTGTATTATTTACAGCTGCTATTAATACAATGTTTAGATAATTACGATATTGTACGGTGGTTTGAGTGACAAAAGTAGTTCCAAATGGAAACTTGTGTGGGAACTCAGCTTCCCGTACAAGTCGCTGATTGGCTGATAGCTCGTACGGCACATTTTCATTGGATAGTAAGAGGCATGTAACATAGAATAAAAGGTTATATAAGGAAGCTCGGTACTACGCTAAGACATATTTCAACTACTGTAGTTGTTGACCGGGAAACTTTAAATTGTCTGTGATCAATGAGAAGGCGAGCCACATATTATTGAAGATTATTTATCAAAGTGGAGATTAAATAGATGAATTTAATTTGAAATAATGCTGGAGATTCAGAAACAGAGCCATCCCCTCAGGTAGTTTACATCTGATGTCAGAAGTGGGATGCTAAAGATCTTAGCATCCTGATACGAACCCTTGTGCCGTCCAGTGTGGTAGAGTAACATCATTTTAGAAGTTTAACAACGCCATCTTCTTTTAAACCCTTATTAGTTAAGAGTAAAAAGATGTCTGAGTCTGTTGATCATGAAGTCAAGATATGCGTTCCTAAATTGGTAGCCGTACATGAGGGTGGTGAGGATGACGCGTTTTTCAATAATCAGATGAATGGTGATGGGCAGACATAGATTGAGTTTATGTCCTTTTCTACCAAGATAAATGAGGGATGTCAAACTCCAGGAAGGCCTATCCACTCTAGTTTGAACCCCCGTTGTTAATTTCACGGTGAAGCCAGAGTCGGGAAGAATACACATCTCATTTCGAGGACTGTACAGAGCTAGGTAGATCGACAGAAAAAGAAAAAATGTACTTTTCCTTGCCACGAGCTTGCGAGACCAAGCCAGTACTTTTTACATGAGTCTTGCTGTATCAGAACGTAGGTCCTATGACACCCTTATTGACAATTTCAGTAGGATATTTGGGAATTCAAGGCACCAGAATAAATGGCTGTCTAAACTAGAGACGCGGGGAAAACTGCCAGTTGAGGGTGCTGCTGCCTTGGGAGACGACATCCGCCAGATGGCCTAGCCTAGCAAGTCTATTGTAACCTTAACGATACAGCACAGGGACGTTTTAGCTCTAAACCTTATATACAAAGTAATATCAGTGGAAATGAAGTGTAGATGCATTGTCAAACTGTCTCTGATGCTGCAGATGTAATTGATCGGTATAAAGCTTTTCTAGGTGAGAACTCTGATAAAAAGAAACATCAAACATGGGCAGCCAAATCAGTTGATGAGAGGTTAGATATCATGGATCACAAACAAACACTTGGTATAGCACCATGCAGTCAAATAACTGATCAAAGTGAACTTCTCAAGGAAATCAGTGCCAGGTTGGAACGACTAGAAAGGAGTCGTAAGACGGTATCCAACCATTTATGCTACAACTGTAACTCTTGGGTCCCTTGCCTGTCTCTACAAAAGGAAATAGATACATACTTGTCATGACTGATTGTTTTACTAAATGGACAGAGGCTACAGCTATTCCTGATCAAGACACTTACACCATTATCATTCCATTTGTAAATGAGATTGTCTGTAGATTTGGAACCCAAATACATTCAGATCAAGGCAGAAATTTCGAGTCGAAAGCTTTTAAAGAGATATGCTAGATCTTTCACATTGACAAAACCCGAACCAGTAATATGAGACCGCAAGCCAATGGTAGTGTCAAAAGGTTCAACCGTACACTAGTTACCATGCTGCAATGCACTGTGAACATGACCAGAAGACCTGAGATAAGTATCTTCCCCAAGTTATGATGACTCATCTCGAGTCTGTCCACTCCAGTACAGGTAATGGTCCTAACCCCATGATCTTAGAGAGGAATACCACACTCCCATTGGAAGCAGTTGTTGGTAAACCTTCACATCCAACATATGATGATGTAGAACCAGATGAATATATTGAGAAGCTTCAAAAGACATTAAGAGATGTTCATGATCTGGCCAGGAAAAATCTGGAAATTAAAATGCATACTACAATTAACGTTATTATGACATCAAAGCTAAGAAGCAGCAGCTGGAGAGAGAAAAGTTGGGGTCTGCCAGAAGCTGACTTCCAAGTGGAAGGGTCCTTACCTTGTTACCAAAAGGATTGATGATGTGAAATAGCTTGGACAGAGAACTCTCAGGAAACCTCCAAATTCTATCATGTGGATAGACTTTTACCTTATAGAGGAAAAACCCTCCCAAATTGGTTTCAGAAAGTTTTGAATAAACCATATATGTTTCTGATGGTGTTGTTCCTTGTTTTTTATTTCACTGGGAATAACCTAGTCACTATTTTGATATTGGCGAAATTTTGAGGAGGTTGGAATAAACAGCTGACCTAATCACCCAGTGCTTGTTGTTGGGGGTGGTGAACAAGTCGTTTATAAGACTGTATTATAGACGTGGACCTACTACTTGGTACACATCACATTTATAAGTGGTGTCTTGTCAAACCAGTCTCAAATAGATGTCTCATATGTACCGGTACAGATGTAGTTCTAGACATATTTAGATGATAAATGTTATTATTTCTTGTTTAGTTAGAGCAACATCAACAGCAACTAATTATTATCTGATCAGAGGTCATATATTATAGTAAATTTTGAAAAACCTGGTAGCCTTAGACGTCTGAAGATGTAGACTTTCAAGATAGATGTAGCAATAAATCCATACCATTTTTACATGAAGAGTAATTCTTTACAGAGTACCATGATGACAGATTGTTGGATTTGTGGGCTAAGGTTTGGATCTAACAGGGATTTGAAAAACCACATGATGTCTTCTCATAGAACAATGAAAGTTATATGTCCATGGTGCCCAGATGAGAGGACATATAAAAGAGTAACCCACTCAAGAAGCCATGTTAAGACAGCACATCCTAACCAACTAGCCAAATACCCTTCTGACCTGATTTCTGAAAACAATGGCACCTGGTTCAGCCTGAACCCAGAGGGATATGGGCGACTTGCAAATGGGACAGAGTGGGGAAGCACACCTACCACCCATGCATGAGTTCTGGTTTTGGAATGGCTTCCCAGAACCCGATGAACCACTCGAAGAAAAGATGACTGGCAGAGGGGCTGGGATAACTTGAAGAAGGCTACAACATGCCTACACCCAGAAACCGTCACAAGAGAAGCTTCTTTCCAACCTGATTATGACGATGAAGGCCTCAACACCATTATGTGTAGTGCATGCTACACACCAACTGCCCCTGGAATAGAAGAACTGTAAGTCCTACATGTTTTATTAAGGCAGCGAAAAAATTTGGATATACATTGAACAGGATAGCGCCAGATCTTCAAGATAAACATCGGGGATGCCATTCTGTCTGATGTCTAGGCCATTGCTAGCCTATCTAGAAAAATGTCGATCCAGAAAACAAATGAGGCCCCATATAACGACAAAATTAGAATGATGTGCGTCACTTCCTCCACCATCAAGTCGAGGCTGACTAAATTTACAGGTATCGAGTCAAACTACGTGTACACGGAATCGGTGTATGTCTGCTGAGCGGGAAACTTTGAATTGACTGTGATCACTGAGAAGCCACATAATATTATTATGTAAACATGATATACATACTGCAGTTAGAAATCTCCTACCACACTGGACGACCAAAGACAACTTTCTAAAGATTCAGCTTTATTTATTAAGATATTGTAATGGGGCTACACATTCTGAAGATTCAGCTTTACTTATTAAGATATTGTAATGGGACTACACATTCTTGTACAGTTGTGTTTACATGTATTTATCTATACTTGTATTGTTTACAGGTGAATTAAAAATGAATAAGACTGACAACTTTGAAGATTATTTATCAATGGAGAGCCTAATTAGGTGAATTTAATTTGAAATAATGCTGGAGATTCAGAAACAGAGCCACGCCCTCAGGCAGCTTACAATAAGAAAAATCTAACAAGACTGTCTTGAACCAGAAATTTTATCTTACACCGGTAATTATGTGAGAAAAACAATTTTAATGAAATCAAAACAACAAAGAGAACGAATTCTCATATGATTGGTCAATACGTCTTATTTTTGTTCATGTAAATAGAAACAGAACCTCACCCAGTTGTTGTTTCCATCAGTGTAGCATACATCTTTAACACACTCGCTCGTACAGGTCGGTTTAAAACTGACCAAACATGCAGTTTTCTGTTGCTGATCTAAAAAAAAAAACTTATACATGATACACAAGAACTCTAAAATTAGCGAAAGGCCATCGACGTTGTCACCATTTACAAACAATGCATCGGTACTCGCTATATTATTTTGATATTCCGCTTTGACAAATGATTATGGATTTACTGGAACGAGCCCGTGGTGATAATAAAGTAGTCTTATTTGAAACGTACCTGACCTCTTTACTTTATACTCTAGACAGGCTCCATCAACTTTATTCTCGCAGTCACATGCCTGTACCAAGAACACATATAAATTCGTTATTTGATGTGGACAGATGTCTAACGTGCAATGATGATGAAGAGATGGAATCGAAAGGAACAACCGGGTATTTTAGCTGATACGATCAATTTATACAATTAGAGTTAATACAATCCACTACAACATATTGTAAGAATAAAATGATAAGATTGTTTGGGATTTAACGCCATATTTCAGCCATTTTATGGTGGTTGACTAAAAGAAATATGATCGATTTTGAAAAGTTTTGGAGTTTCCCTGACAACACTCAGTGAGCCTTCTTTTTCGAAAATCCAAGAAACGAGTCTTTGTGTGCCAGGGGTGTTGTGATCCTTAACATGGGGCTTCTTTTAATGATCCATCCGACAGACATAAAATGTTGCAATTGTATCATAAAAGTATTCAGATTTTTTCTTTATAAATCGCACTTTTGTAAAAATTGTATGGTATTATGATTGTCAATATTTGATTGATTGATTGATTATATCTTGTTTAACGTCCCTCTCATGAATTTTTCACTCATGTGGAGACATCAATATTTGAAAAACGTTCTGATTTTTGATTTTAACATAAGGTAATTGAAGATATACAATGCAGTTTTAATTTGTCACTATAAGATATGGATTTCATGATAATAATCAAGTTTGAGTATCACAGATGACTTTCCGATACGAAAGTATCACAATATTGACCAATGCTACATGATTAATTGATTGATTGATTTTATATTGTTTAAAATCTCTCGAGAGAATCTCATGATACATTGTACAATTTTGAGTATGTTGTAATAAAGACAAATCTTAAATTCCTGTTTGTAACGGATAATACAAACTAACACTTATCTGTTCTTATTCATTTTAGTGTAAAACTTTGGAAAATCATAATATCAATGTAATTTGTAATTTTGTTTTAAATCAAGAAATAGATATGATATATCATAGGAGTAACAAAAACATGTATAAATCCTGAACAAAAGCAAAAGTTCAGAACAAAAATTATTAATATTTAACAAAGCAGTGGCATTTGAATCAGTAACAATAAAGTATGCAATCAGGATAAAATGAAAACACAACAGGCTGATTAGAAATATAACAGTAAATTCAGTCTTATCACGAGATGACCGCACACATCTATAAATGAACAGTCAATTTAATTAGATGTTCTTTTTCAAAAATGCCATCATGTCCTAATACATTCTGATCATGCCCTGGGTACTGCGACAAGATAACCAGTGAAAAACTTTCTAATGACACAGCAGTTGCTGGGATTCCTAGGTAAAGCGTTGCTAAACATGCCAATGTCTGATATTTAAAAAAATGGACGATCTTTCTAACAGATTGCTTCCAAGGCTCTGTGCTTAATTTGGTATCTCTGTTTACATTCTGTTCTGTATATTTCTCTGGGAGATATTCAACTTTTTGGATGAAAACACCAAGGAGTTCATCTAAAAAACTTTTAGCAGGAGGAGATTTATACCCTATATCATCATTGTTTGGCTAAAAGTTATCAAACAGATATTGTGGAGGCAGGTAATGTTCAGGTTGAACTACTTTTAAGTATGGGAGCCATCCAATGGACGTCTCCATGGTAGTGAAAAATTCTGGAGAGGACCGTTAAACAAGACACAATCAATCCAATGGACCTTGTGTAATCCCTTGCTACATGTACAACATTTACAATTAAGAAAATGAATTTATCATATTGATGATTGATTGATTGTATATTGCTTTACGTTCCTCTTGAAATTTTTTCACTACTACGGAGACGTCATCAAGACTGATGAAGGGCTTCAAATTTACAACTATCCTCGGCGTTTACGCTCATTGAACAGTGAGGGTTCTTTAGCGCGCCACACCTACTGTGACACAGGACATCCGTTTTAAGGTCATCTTTGAGGAGCCGTGACATTCACACCTGATGCCGATGGAACTGTCACTACCTGTTTTAACGACTTGGGTCTGCAGCGGTCGGGATTCGAACCCCGACTTTCCGCATGCGGGGCGAACGCTCTACCTCTAAACCACGGCTGCGGTTTATTATATTAATGAGGAAGTTCATTCAATTGTAGCATTTATTCAAGATATACATTTTCACTAAACACATATCGGCAAAATGTCACATAATATAATCTACATGTACTTAGAAAAATAAATACTGGTTTATTTTGAATTTTCAGCGACAGTCTAGGTAGCTACTCTATTGAAAATAGCAGCTTCATAATTTCGTCAAGGAAAAGCAAACCTTTAAACCTAGGATCTAATGCTATGGAAATCCAAAGGACATAAATATCTAAATAAAAATATGTGGGTTATAAGTCTACAATAATAAATAAAATGCTTTACATATAATTGGGGGGGGGGGGGGGGGGCTATCATATCAGATTTTGTATAACTATAAGACTTGAATAACTATCATATTCAATGTTCTTACAATTCATAGCAATAATTAATTAAAAACTTGATGTACTTGTATCTACCTCATTAGTGATTTCAAATGTTTAGTCACATCATCTACCTTAAATGTTTGGTGTTCAGTGTAGTTTGATAAGTTAGGAGAGGATAATAGAAAGCGCTGGTCCCTGCTCAGTACACATCATTCAGGTCGCAAACTTCAGTGAATGCAATGCACTCACAACATCTTCTGCGATATATATATCGATATGTGTCCGATATTAAGTTTAGATATTTTCCTATTTTTGGTTCCCTAGGGATCCGGGTTAGATTAAGTCTTCAGTACCCCTTTCTTGTCAAAAATCTTTCGGATAAGTACACAACAACCGAGACCCCGTGTCACATCAGGTGTGGCACGATAACATTCCTCCCTGCTCAAATGCTACACCGTTGTCATAAACACCCCGCGTAACGTTAGGCGTGGGAACGATAGAGAATTATCACTGCTATGGTCCTGATGGGCATGCATAAATAAATATTGGTGATAATTTATATAAGTGAAAAATTCTCAGATGGCACATATAACAAAAACATGCAAACCATTAGTGTAAAATAAACATACAAAACATCAGTGTAAAATAAACATACAAAACATCAGTGTAAAATAAATATACAAAACATCATTCTAAGATAAACTCACAAAACATTAGTGTAAAATAAACGTACAAACCATTAGTGTAAAATATTACGTAAATATAACATGTAAAACATCAGTGTAAAATAAACATACAAAACATCAGTGTAAAATAAACATACAAAACATCAGTGTAAAATAAACATACAAAACATCAGTGTAAAATAAACATATAAAACATTCGTGTAAGGTAAACATGCAAACCATCAGGGTGAAATCAACGTACAAAACATTAGTGTAAAATAAACTTACAAACCATCATTGTAAAATAAACATACAAACCATCAGTGTAAAATACACATACAAACATCAGTTTAAAATAAACATACAAAACATTTGTATAAAATGAATATACAAACCATTAATGTAAAATAAAGATTATTGTAATATAAACATACAAAACATCAATGTACAATAAATATACAACTTAACAGTGTAAACTAAACATGCAAAACATAAGTCTAAAATACATATTCAAAACATCAGTGTAAAACATGCAAAACATTACCGTAATTAACATAAAACCATCAGTATAATATAAATATACACAACATCAGTTTAAAATAAACTTACAAAACATTAGTTAAGGAATTACTTTAATTCTGGAACATTATCGTAAAATAACATACAAACCATCAGCGTAAAATAAACATACAAACCATCAGTGTAAAATAAACATACAAAACATTAGTGTAAAATAAACATACAATACATTAGAGTAAAATAAACTTAGAAAACATTAGTGTAAAATAAACATACAAAACATCAGTGTAAAATAAATATACCATACATTAGTGTAAAATAAACTTACAAAACATTAGTGTAATATAAACATACAACACTTTAGTGTAAAATAAAAATACAAACCATCATTTTAAAATAAATTTACAAAACGTTAGTGTAAAATAAACTTATAAAATATCAGTTAAGGAATGACTAACATTCTGGAACATTATCGTAAAATAACATAGAAACCATCAGTAAAAAATAAATATACAAATCATTAGTATAAAATAAACATAAAAAGCATTCGTGTAAAATAAACATGCAAAACATCAATGTAAAATGAATATACAAATCACCATTGTAAAATAAATATACAGACCATCAGTGTAAAATAAATATACGAAACATCAGTGTAAAATAAACATACAATACATCAGTGTAAGATAATACAAAACATTACGTAAAACAAACATACAAAACATTAATGTAAAATAATACAAAATATTACGTAAATAAAACATGCAAAACATCGGTGTAAAATAAACATACAAACCATCAGTGTAAATTAAACTTACAAAACATTATTTAAGGAATGACTTTAATTCTAGAACAAATTATACGAGTATACCCTGGTTTCGGTCAGTTTACGTTTTGTAATCCGCGAAGCGAAGCGGATGATATTAAACCATAAACTAACACAAACCAGGTTACATTCGTATAATTCTGGGGCAAATTATACGAGCAGCGAAGCGGATTATGAAAAAAGCTTAAACTGGTCCAAACCAGGTCATACTCGTATAATTTGCCCAAGAATTAAAGTAATTCCTTATAATTTAATGAAGGAGACAAAGATACTAACCTTCGTTTATCAAAATAAACTCGGAGAAATACAAGTCAACTGAGCCGCGCAATGATTCACTTAGCAACAACGATGAAGCGTCTAGCTGTGAAGGTTGTCATCTTTAATCTTAGTTCTACGGAGCCTAGCCTATTTATTGAAATATTGTATCAAATTGAAAATTGTCTTGACAGAAAATATGTGTAGACTATGCATGCAATGTGTATATCGCCGCCCTTTAGAAATCGACTTTGAAGTCGCTCATCTCTGACAGGCTGAGAAAATACGGGAAATTGTAATGTTTAGGCCTACCCAAAGTAAGTCTTCAAATATC
The DNA here is from genome assembly GCF_947568905.1 of Ostrea edulis. NCBI lineage: Eukaryota > Metazoa > Mollusca > Bivalvia > Ostreida > Ostreidae > Ostrea > Ostrea edulis. The sequence continues at coordinate 59,775,162 of NC_079172.1, forward strand.
AGAAAATGCAATAATTTGCGGCTTTTAACTCTGTGAAAATTTCTACTACACGAAAACTTACTCTTGCAAGCAACGTTGTCGCTAATAGTATCCACATGTCAATGTGACTGACGTCATGTGATAAAATGTGACGTATGCTTGTTTTGCTTTGTTGAAAGGATGATCAAGTAATGAAACACACTCCCCTTTCCCCAGTAAGATATGTATTTCAAAATGAACAAGGCAATGCTTAATTCGAACATGATATCTTTGTTTTAATCTATTATTCGACCATCATACAAAGAAAGATGATTTATAACAGTGATTTGTGTACAAGTAGATGCTAATTAACAACGAGAAAACAATATGTGTATCAAACCGAAGTATCTTATTGTACACGTTGACTTTCTATTCCATAGAAGGCTGAAAACAGTGCTGCGATGTAAATTTAGAGAGAGAAGAAAAACATTGTTCCAGCATCTGGTTGTCAAGGGTTTGTGTCCCCATACCAATCCAGGTTATACAAAAATAACCTTTGTTCCTCAGTTGGAATTTGCCCAATCAGACACAAGGATACAATAAGAATTAGATGATTGTAAAATAAACATACAAAACACTACTGTAGAACAAGCATTGTGAGAGTATTGCATGGCAATACATAGTCCCCTCCCGGTTGCAGAATTCTTGGACCGAAACAATATTCGAAGTTCATTATGTAGGTTATGGTAAAGAGGGGAGTTGGGGAACCAGGATAAGAATGGCTGAAAATCAACTACTATTCGAGTAGAGATTATACCATGTAGGAAAAAAGACAATTTTTAATCAGGTTTAGGTCTTTAACTAACTCATTAAATTATGAAATGTGGGTGATCATAAATAATTTAGCTACATTGTTGTATTACTATGCTAGAAGTTTTAATGAGTGTAGTACTCTTATCTTCAGAAATACGAAACTTGGATGTAAACTAATAATTCGATCATGCTATTTTTCTAAGTCCAAGGGCCATAACTTCATGAAAAATCAACAGACCGGGACGAAATTCGAACTTGATCTGTAGCCTGTTATGGCAAAGCAATGTAACAAATATCATATGAATATCTGCAAGCATAACAAAAAAGTCAGGAAAACTGATAATTTATGCTATTTTTCTAACTAAGTGAAAAGTAAACGGACCAGAACCAAATTCAAACTTGATATGTAACTTGTCTTGTTATTGCAAAGCAATGTACCAAATATCTAATGAATATCTGCAAGCACAACAAAATGTCTGGAAAACTGATAATTCATGCTATTTTTCCAACTCCAAGGGCCATAAGTTAGTAAGAAATCAACAGACCGAGACGAAATTCGAACTTGATCTGTAACTTCTTATGGCAAAACAATGTATCAAATATCAAATAAATATCTGCAAGAACAGAGAAAAAGAGTGTGGACAACTGAACTGACGGACAGACGGACGGAAGGACAGACGGACGGAGCGCAAATTTGAAGTCCTCTTAGACTTGTTCTGGAGGAAGCAAATAAATATAGAAAAATATCAGTGTAAAATAATCATACCAAATATTAGTGTAAAATGAACAAAACATTATTGTAAGATAAACATGCAAACCATCAGTGTAAAGACATGCAAAATTCAGTGTAAAATAAACATTCAAAATATCAGGGTAAAATGAACATGCAAAACATCAGTGTAACATAAATATACAAAGCATCAGTGTAAAATAAACATTCGAAACATTAGTGTAAAAATAAAAAAAAAATAAAAAAAAAAAACATTAGTGTAAATTAAACTTACAAATTATTAGTGGAGAAAAAACAACCGTACAAAACATTAGTGTAAACTAAATATATAAAGCATCGGTATAAAATAAACATACAAACTATCAGTGTAAAAAAAACATACAAAACATCAGTGTAAAATAAACATAAAAACAATTACTGTCAAATAAACATCAATATAAGATTCTCGAAGAGACGCAAAACTCTGAATAAACAAAATACATCCTAAACATATAGCATCGAAAAGAAATTCTTACCGCACTCCTGGAAAGATTCATCTTGCACTTTTCTGAGTTGTGATATTCAGAACATTTAAGATAAGTCTCTTCCGTGTGAGTCTCTGAAAAGAATTATACGTTTTCTTACCCAAATATTTACACTGTGCGTTTTCCCTTCAATACCATTAATAACTGAAACAAAGTAGATATTTTGCATTTCCAACTGCTTTGCATCCCCTACCGGTGACACCAAAGGAGACAATATATTTCTCTTCCTCCGCGGTGGCCGAGAGGTTAGAGCGTTCGCCACGGAAGGCCGGGGTTCGAATCCCGGCCGTGACATACCTAAGTCGTTAAAACAGGCAGTGACAGTTACATCGCCAAACGCATCAGGTGTGAATGTCACGGGTCCTCGGAGATGACCTTCAAAACGGATGTCCCGTGTCACAGTAGGTGTGGCACGCTAAAGAACCCTCACTGCTCAATGGCCGTAAGCGCCGAACATAGGCCTAAATTTGAAGCCCTTCACCGGTCTTGGTGACGTCTCCAAATGAGGGAAAAATTCTCGAGCGAGACGTTAAGCAAGATACAATCAATCAACCATCTGTCTGTCCGTGTGTCCCACTTAGCTTTCCGCACTTATTTTCATCATGCTTTGATTTAGAAAGCTGAAAATTAGTATGCTGTTTACTCCTGTATCATTACGTATCAAGTTTCAATCTCGTCATTGTTGAGTGTTTTGCGAGTTACGTGGAACTTTGTGTCGAATATAGTTTTCTGAACCTTTTTTATACTCCCGTCTTTAGACGGGACGTATTATGGTACAGCGATGTCTGTACCTCCGTCCGTCCGACCATCCGTCCGTCCGTCCGTTCGGGGTTTTCTCTTTATAATTTCATTTTCCTTTCACATATCATGCTGAAACATCCTGTGTAGCTTCTTTGTGGGTCACTCTAGATCATACTGCAATTTTGATCCATTTCGACCTTTTCTTCGGGAGTTTTGCCCCTTTATTTGGAAATAATTATTATATGGAGGGTACATAATTTTTCCAACCTACTCTTCCCAAAGTTTTCAAGTGAGAGCCTTCTTATTATGCCACCCTTCAAAGAAGAGGGGCATATTGGTTTGCACCCGTCGGTCAGTCGGTCGGTCGGTAGACCACATGTCCGCTCAATATCTCGAAAATCATTCACTTGATGAAAATTATATTATTTCATATGTGGGTTGGTTATGAGTAGAAGAGGACCCCTATTGTTTTTCAGGTCAAAAGGTCAAAGGTCAAGGGTCAATATAATCTGGACATAGGAATATAATGTCCGCTCAATATCTTGAGAACCCTTTGCTTGAAAAACATCACACTTAGAACACTGGTACATACTAAGAAGTAGATGACCCCTATTGATTGTGAGGTCCTATGGTCAAAGGTCAAGGGTCAAACTCGGCATAGGAATATAATGTCCGCCCAATAATTAGAGAACACTTTGTTTGACAGACATCAAACTTCGTACATTGGTATATCTTCAGGAGAAGATTACTCCTATTGATTTTGAGGTCACATGATCAAAGGTCAAGGGTCAAACCGGACATTGGAATATACTGTCTGCCCAATATCTTGAGAACCCTTTGCTTGACAGACATCAAACTTAGTACAGTGGTGTATATTCAGGAGGAGATGACTCCTATTGATTTTGAGGTCATATGGTCAAAGGTCAAACTGAACATAGTAATATACTGTCCACTCAATATCTTGATAACCCTTTTGCTTGACAGACATCAAACTTAATACACTGGTACATCTTCAGGAGAAGATGACCCATATTGATTTTGAGGTCAAAAGTCAATTGTTGAACTGGACATAGTAATATGCTGTCGCCTATATATTAAGAATTATTTGCTTCCTTCACACCAAACTTGGTACACTGGTACAGCATAAGGAGTATATGAACCCTATTGATATTTAGCTCACATGGTCAATTCACTCTTGACATAGGAAGATATTGTCTGCTCAATATTTTGAATTGATGATACTACTATCAATTAAATGATGTGTGTGTATAACCCTTTTCAGTTTTGCACCATGGGGGGCATATGTGTTTTACAAACATCTCTTGTTTTGCGGAGTGTTTGTATGGGTATTGAACATCGCATGTGGAATGGATTTTGATTTTCTACAATTTTTGAGAAAATTACAGGTTGTTGAACTTAGTCTATTTGGAAATTAATATTCTATGGAAGGTACATAATTTGTCAGCCCTACTCCTCCCACAGTTTTCGAGTGAGGACCATCTTATTTTGTGGAGTGTTTGTATAGGTACTGAAGATGTACATGTGGGATGGATTTTGATTTTCGTCCATTTTTGAAAAAAATACAGGTTGTTGAACTTGGTCCATTTTGAGGAAATCTAGGTTTTTAAGCTAAGACCCTTTGTTCATATGAAAGTTTGTCACAGCCTCATGATGGCTGACAATACCTGAAGCAAAGTTATAAAAATTATAGCACAAGAAAAACACCCTATGTAAGCATTTCACGGGCGTATTATGTACTGTTTGCGGTACTCTTGTCTTTTATGCTTTCAATTAATAATATAAGTTTGAGATACGGTTACCTAATGGGTCGAGACAGATTATTTTTAGCAGTGAAATATAAAGTATTTCCACCCTTAAGGTTGCAAAAAAGCGATAAAACCCGAGGCTTTAATATTTCATGGCTTTCTATAAAAGAGTATTTTTTCTCATATTTCTAATCATTTTTCGTTTTCTTTGTGCCCAGAGACGTCATATTGAGAATTTTCAAATTGATTTTATCTTCGCTGTACTTTAAAATTTACCCCAAATATGGATTATACGACCTTAATTTTGGCGACTGTTGCTAACAGAAAATAAATCGATTAATGATTGAGTGAATAGTATTAGATTTATTCCTCTTTGAATAAAAACCTAGAGATTAGTAAACATGCTTTCATGTCTGCACACACAAACAAAAGAATACTTGTAATTGTGCTGATTTTTATCATATATTTTTTGAAAACATTTAGTTATAAAAATCTAACTATAGTATATAGAAAACTGACACGTAATAAAAATGAGACAAGTACTCTGAAGTTGAATTAAAACAATATCCTGGAGTTCCTCATTGACAATATTTTCGTGATCTTTGGTGATCAGGTCTTCCAACACTCTGTTGGAATTCATATGGGCACGAATTGTATTCCTTTGTTAGCTGACCTGTTTTCTATATTCATATGAAACAAAATTTATTACAAAAAACTTCTATGCGAGAAGAAAATATATCTTGCTGTGGCCTTCAATTCGACATTTAGATATATCGACAACGCTTTATTTATTACCAATAATAATTGTCATTCATATGTCGATTCGATATACAGTATCCTAGTGAACTGGAAATAAAAGACACCACAGAGTCGTCCACTTCTGCTTCATACTTTGATATCTTATTGAAAGTAGATGTTAACGGCAAACTAACAACCCAATCAACAGTCTCGATTGAGGAAAGCATTTCGCAAATTCTACGGTCGTTATAACGATCTAGTTCGTCAATACAACCTCGCATTGGGTCAAATGCTGTCTGACGTGTTTCATACCGATTGTTAAGCCGTTCTTTGCACACTGATTTTGACTGCGGACAACTCTGTTTACCTGATCAGCTGAAGATAGGGCTCACGGCGGGTGTGACCTGTTAACAGGGGATGCTTACTCCTCCTAGGCACCTGATCCCACCTCTGGTGTGTCCAGGGGTCCGTGTTTCCCAGCTATCTGTTTTGTATTGCTTGTGGGAATTATGAGATTGATCACTGTTCGTTATCTTCACCTTGCATTTATGTAGCAATATTCCATTTTCACCTACATATGGTGTTTATATCTCTCAACAGACTCGATACGCATGAGGTTGTTTTGCGTATGGTTGGTTTTTAAATCGATGCAGGCTATTGCCAAACAAGTTGATGGTGCAGGGGTTTCAACAGTCTCGTTTAAAGTCAGCATTTCGCAAATTGTATGGTCGTTATAAAGATCTAATTTGAAATTCAACCTATCATTGGGTCAAATGTTGTTTTACGTGTTTCACACCGATCGTTAGGTCGTTCTTGGCACACTGATTTTGACTACGGATAACTCTGTTTACCTGATCAAGATATAGGGCTCACGGCGGGTGTGACCGGTTTACAAGGGATGCATACTCTTCCTAAGGACCTGATCCCACCTCTGTTGTGTCCAGGGGTGTGTGTTTGTCCAACTTTCTATTTTGCATTGCTTATAGGACTTATGAGATTGATCACTGTTCGTTATCTTTATCTTCCACTTTAGGCCTAAAATTTAGGCTAAATCAATATCGGGATGACATGTGACATCATTTGGCATATGGGAATGGCATCTGGGGAAAGTCTTTCAGTACAACGCGAAGTACAAGTGATCAAATTAATGTTTTCTTTTCAAAGCAGCATTATAATACTGATATCAAATGCACGGTTACATGTATTTAACGACGAGTATGAAAACATATCCCAAGTGTTTTAGTTAGTGGACATAGACATGGATTTTATTTTCGTTTCCAAACCTACTCGGGCTCAGGTCGCATATAGGCCTACTTTGGAGGCATGTTACATCGGAGACACATGTGGACGTTGGAAGAAGGAGTGCGGATATAGTAGTAGAGCTTTCGAAATGCCATAAGTTCGACTCATTGGTGAGGGAGGGGCATTCCATGAAACACACGATTTTTTCGCTTAAGATAAATTTCGTTAGTAATTTAAGGTGACTGGCTGTTTTTATCAATGTGTACTTATTTTCATCATAAAGTCATATGTACTTTTAAAGGCCGAAATTTCGGGGATGCTGGATATCATATTTATATAAAAAACAGACGAATTAACTATTCATACTTGTGACAATGTCACGTGATATGAAAGAAATCTCTCTCATGTCTACGCATGTATATGTAAGATACAGATATCCTATGAAAGAAAGGAATGAAAGATATTTCCTATCATAAATATTAAAGTAATTCCACCTTTGGAGTTCCAAAAAGCGGTAAAACCCTCGGCAAAGCCTCGGGATTTACCGTTTTGCAACCCTCGGGTGGAATTACCTTATATTTCATGGCTACCCATAAAAGTCTTATGCTCTTTCATATCTTTATTTCATAGGATAGTTGTATCTTGCATACATAGATATGAGAGAACAAGTATTATTTTTGTTACGGTTGACCTATTTTTGCAAAATTGTAAGACTTAATTTCACGGTTCGATGAATTTCTTAATTTTTGTTTTCCGGACTTCTTTCACCACACTTTGATTTCTGAAGCCGAGATTTAGTATTTCATTTACACGCTGATTTTCACTACGTATTACGCGGTTTACCTGATCGAGATACAGGGCTCACGGCGGCAGTGACCGGTTGACAGAGGATGCTTATTCCACATAGGTACCTAATCCCACCTCTTGTATATCCAGGGGTCTGTGTTTGCCCAACTCCTAATTTTGTATCCTTATAGGAGTTATGAGATTGATCACTGTTCGTTATCTTCACCTTTCCATTTGTAATGGTACACACATTGTAGTTGGCGACGACATGTACATACTTTGCGGAGACAAGACATATGTTTTACATCGTCGGCGACATAAGTACTACCTTAACTGTACAAGATAACTACACATGTATGTATAGGCATCTCTATTGAGGGAATATTTAGCTCTCCATAAGGGTGTCTATCGAATGAATGCTATGTTTATTTGTTTGTATGTTGGATGTTGAATATACATCTCGTGTTCGAAAGTCACAAATCTTGCCCTATGCGTGGCACTCGATGTCAACGCCTACTGCTACACAAGACCCCAGACTGACATTTAATATCTGGCGCTTGGCGAAGGTTACTATTTATGAGGAATCATATGACAACAATCGTATGAATCATTCTAAATGATTGCAATTTTGTAAGATTTGTATTTGCATCTTAAGGCATCCAATTCTCTTTTTAAATGGAGGAAATGATAGTTTCCCATTCATGATTTACTTTATCAAATTATCGATTCTATTGGATTTTTTCTGTTGGATCTGTAGAATTCTCTATCAAAATTTTCTAAAAATTGGGTGACACCTTTTGTGTGTATATGTAGCGGATGTAATCTGATACACAGTCGATTTAAATGTTGATATAGCAGATACAATAACATATTCGTTAAGGCGGGAAAAGTGGGTAAGTACATATTTGCATCTTAAGGCATCCAGTTCTCTTTTCAAAAATGTTTTTTATTCAATCTTATATTAATTTTGAACAAGAGATGTTCATTGAAAATATGTGTCCAACTTCTCACCGAAAAGTATTGATCATACCTCAATATGATAATTCTATGCAACACGTTATCTGATTGATCTATGCGTATAACGTTGTTATAATATGGTTGTTATAACGATCTAGTTCGTCAATACAACCTCGCATTGGGTCAAATGCTGTCTGACGTGTTTCATACCGATTGTTAAGCCGTTCTCGGCACACTGATTTTGATTGCGGATAGCTCCGTTTACCTGATCAGGATATAGGGCTCACGGCGGGTGTGACCGGTCAACAGGGGATGCTTACTCCTCCTAGGCACCTGATCCCACCTCTGGTGTGTCCAGGGGTCCGTGTTTGCCCAACTATCTATTTTGTATTGCTTATAGGAGTTATGAGATTGATCACTGTTCGTTATCTTCACCTTGCATCTAGACAGTCACGTGCAAGGGAGAATAAAAATTCATAAACCCCAAAACTTATTTTCTCAACATATTTCATCCCTTTGAGAGCCTCGTGCATTTTCTATAAATTGTACATCAAGGTAAATGTAGTTTATTTTGACGTCACAATACGTCTTATTTATTTCACGTAAATGAACTTCATTACTTCGTAAAGCACAAAAGGACTTTTTTTTAATATTCGGGTTTATGATACACAGTTAAATCACCTGGTTTCTGTTGATACACAGATTATGTAAATAATCAGCAATTCGGGGAAAAAGGAAACATAAGAAATGATGTTCATATCACTATATGTCATTGTTTGTTCGTTATAACGCTTTGAAAGCGCGATGCCCCCGTTAGGTCGAGCTCAGACACATATAAATGAGCAAATCCAAGTTTTAAATGCACTACTGTAGACTTGCTTAGTTTCGATATAATAAAACGAAATCATTGCATGATCGTGAGGGGGATATAAAGATCTATTCACCCCCAAAGAAGGATATGTTCCGCAGACGTGCCCCTCAGGAAATATCATTAGGAGGGGTAGATCTTCAAATCTCCTTCACAATCATGCAAAAATGTATGATACTGAATTTTAAAACATTCTTCCAAAGCAGATTCTTCGTATACTTTTTTCACATTCTATTCTTCATGTCGTACTTTTTTTCACATTCTTTTCTTGATATTGAAGTTTAAAAAAGATTCTAATTCATTGTTCTTTTTAAGTCATAATGACATTTTCTAATTTATCATCTTAAAACCACCATCTTTGTCATTCTTACTACACATTCCTTTTCTCGCACTGAAATTCTTAATCAAAATTAAGAAATAAAAATGTGTTTCCAGTTCCTTCAGCTGTGTTTCTGAAGGACCAGGAAGAACTGCAAGAATTTGGTTTAAGATCGGCAGTACATTGTTAACCAATCAGTTCGTCGGCTTGAACATAACATGATGCTCCGTGTCAGTGATATTACGGCTTCTTTGGCACACAAAAAACCATTGACGTAGTTCTCAATAAGCATCTTGAGAGTATTGCATGACAATACATAGTCCCCCATCGGTCGCAAAAATTATTGTACCGCAATAATATTCAAAGTCCCATTGTGTAGGTTATGGTAAAGGGGAATATTGGGGAACCAGGTTAGGAATGGTTGGAAATCAACTACTATTCAGGTACAAAGACCAGGCCAGGAAAAAAGACAAAATTATAATTAGGTTAAAGTCTTTAACCAAGTCAATGAACTGTGGAATGTAGGTGATCATGAATAATTTACCTCCATTGTTGTATGACTAGAAGTTTTAATGAGTGTAGTACTTTTTTATCTACAGAAATAAGAAACGTGGATGTAAACTAATAATTCGTGTTATTTTTCTAAGTCCAAGGGCCATACCTAAGTGAAAAATTAACAGACTGAGACAAAATTCGTACTTGATCTGTAACTTGCCATGGCAAAGCGGTGTACCAAATATCAAATAAATATCTCCAAGAACAGAGAAAAAAGTGGGTGCAAAAATTGAAAATTGTTATACATATGCATCATTTGACTGATATTAGTGTCAAAACAATTCTAGATATTGAGCGGACAACATCTTCCTACGTCCAGAGTGGATTAACCCTTGACAATTTGACCTAAAAACCAATAGGGGTCATCTACTTCTTATGATGTACCAGTGTACCGACTATGATGTCTGACATGCAAAGGGTATCTCAAGATATTGAAATGACAGTATATTCCTATGTCCAGTTTGACCCTAGACCATGGACATCAAATTCAATAGGGGTCATCTACTCCTTGCAATGTAACAAG